>NC_056743.1:1242257594-1242397594 GCF_019279795.1 Protopterus annectens
TTAAGAAATGCATAATAATATTAACATTATTTATGCAGGAGAGGATTCAAGACAAGAACAGTTTAGGTCTGGTCGAATGGTCTTATACTTGTGTAAGCTTAAGTGTAGGAAATGGAAATCTTAATAAAATTATTTCTGCTCAGGTCTCTGCACATCTCTACCACCATTATGCTGAAGACCTTCTTAAGTATGGTTGTACTGCAGATTCCTACATCAAGAAGTTACACCTGCAAAAAAACTGAAAAAGACAGCCCAAATACAGAGTTTTGAGTGGATCTATCCTTTACAATGTGGTTGCACAACCTTAAAATATAGGAGTTTTGTGTCAGTGCAAGGAGGATTGATACACTGCAAAAACATGTTCTTTAAGGATTTGTTTTCTTCCCTGTTTTTCCTGGTGAATATCTTTTGTTCATTTTAACACTGTCGAGCATTTAAATATATGTGCTGTTCTGGGGTTCTTTAAAGACACTGGTAATGGCTAAACATCTGAATTGCTGTCATGGCAATATGCCCCAAATGTCTATCATGCAGATCCTTTATTGGCAGCAATGTGTCACTGTTCTCTTAGTCTGCCATCACTCAAAACTTTTCTGACCTCCACATATGCATCTGAAGTTAGTGGGATCTACTCCAAACCTCTGCCTACATCCTAACAATGATTAGAGATGCTTATCAAATTGATCCCCTCTGCAGTAGCCTTAGCTCAATTGGTTATATCCTGCCAAGGATATAACAGCCGACCAGCTTCCAAAGTTTCAGGGCACTTTCCACACACTCAGACCATTAGGCAGCTTGAGATGAGTTGCCTAAAACACAGATTTTAGTGTCAAGCCCTTCGGAGCTTTTCTGCTGTCAAAGGGAGCTCTCCTGTGTGGGCTTTTGCTGATTGACAGCCAGCTTGTGCTATTCCTTTGCTGGACAGATAATTCCCTTCATGAAAATAACTTCTACATTTTAAATGTATTACTTAAATTTACTTTCCTGGTTAGGAAGGTTGTTTTTCATCAAGGAACATGTGTTTTAATGGACTGTCACAAGAATGAACTGTACTTTAAAATGGGTTCGCACGTTTTTCCTTTCATTTTTAAAAGTATTTAAAAATTGTTGAAAACCATTTTTCTGTAGAGAAACTGTGTTTATTTTACTTTTTGGGGCTGGCAAATGTAGTAAAGTGCTTTTTACCAAGCTTTTATGAGGACAAAAGTGACTTTTAACAATTGTAAATGTTTACTGTCTTATCCTGCTTGTTTCCCATAGGAAAGAGGCACAATTTTTGAGTTGACCTTGGAACAAATTACCGGTCTCATGGTCGGTCCTTCTTCCAGCAACAAAAAGAAAAAAGGTTAAGCAAACAGCATTTTCCACCACAGCAGGCTAGCAACTTGCCATAGCCACAGATGGGTGAGTCTGATATGGCCAAAGCTGTTTCCTCATACCACTCATCTTTTACTCCAGATCCTTCTGGTGTATCACCTACAGCCACTATGGAACGGGGAGTTAGCCATGTCCTCTGCGGCTAATGGAGTACACTCAGTAGGCAAGGGAGAGACATCTTGTCAGTCCTGGGAGAGAGAACAGGGAAGTCATCTTTTTTAACCAGAATGTTGTGCCATCCCTGGGAAAGCTGTTTCTGCCATTAGCAACTCTGGTTGACCTATTTTCCTGCTAAAAATAGAAACCTAAACATGTAACTACTCCTGATCAAACTTCTCTGGACAGGAGTTGTTTACCAGATCTGTCTTAGGGTATAATTCAGACTATTGATCCTTCTTATAATGTAGTATCTAGCAAAAACATATATAAAAAGGATTACTGTTTTCCTGCAGAGATTCATGAATATGAATCTGAACAGAAATATGAGGGGGCAGATGCAAGTTTTGAAACTTCTGAATCAGATTCAGAGTAGAGTACAGTATCTGATTCTATGTGTGGGTTTCTGTTTCTCTGTGACTATTTCCAGAATGTGGAACAACACTGAGGTTTCTCAGTCCCTCAGAAAAATCCTTTAGCTTCTAAGCAATCCTCACTTATATGAATCCAGCAACATTGGGAAAATCAAAACAGCCTACAAAAACATCCTTACAGAAATGACCAACTTTAATGAAGAAGGTCTAATTAGCAACAGTCATTTGGAACTCTTGTCACCCACCCAAGGCTCCCATGTTTCTTCAGGATTCCCAAGCCTCACAAAAACATCCAATACCCACCTTATAGATGAGTTATCACAAGCAGTGGGTCCATTACAGAACCTGTTTCCATTTATCTTGAAATAAAAATCAAGCTATTGGATGAGAAAAAGAAATCCTTTGTCCTAGACACCAGGGACTTCCTTAAAAAGATCAAGAACTTAACAGCACACAGTGAAGCTTGGCTAGTCACTACAGATGTGGAGGCCCTCTTCATAGTCCTGCTGCATGAGTACTATGTGAAAGCAGTTGTTGAGGCCTATGAAGAAGAATGAGAAGCCCTGCCAGAAGAGATTGAGAGCATTGTCAGACTCCTAAACCTCCTATTGATAAACAGCTACTTCCATTTCAAGCACCTCTTTTTTAGAGAAGCTACAGGGATCACAATGGGAGCAGCCATGACCCCCAATTTGGCTAACATGGCTCTTGGAATATGGGAAGAAGAAGCCATCTGTAATTGTTCATACTACAGTTGAGTGGTCTGTTACTTATGCTTTATAGATGACATTGTTATAGTATGGAACAACAACTAGAAGACTTCTACCAACATATTTGCCAATTTACCAACTTTTTGAAATTCACCACAACCCACAGGCAATACTCCATCAACCTGTTTGACCTCCAGATTAGCAAAATCTCAGGACATACCTACTTCACCAGTGATTTATATTGAAAATACACCGGGGTCAACCTCCACCTGTACAAGGACAGTATGCATTATTTATCTATTTATTTTTTATTTAACATTTGTTTACTGGGAAAGACCAACTTAGAATAAAGCCAATTTTCAGTGGAGGACTGGGGAGAAATGCGCCAGATGCATGTCTTTGTAATGTGGAAGGAAACTAGAGTACCCGGACAAAACACACACAAATGCATGGAGGACATGCAGGCTCCACACAAAAGCACTCCAGCTGAGAATTGAACTGGAGAACCTCTTGCTGTGAGGTGACAATGCTACCACTGCACCACTGTGCTGGTTAAAACCCAAAATAATGTCATCTAATCCCAAGAACCACAGATATCGAGAGTCTCAGGAGAGCTCTCCACCTTCAGCAAAAAACATCATCAATCTGGGAAAGAATATAATAATCACATAATCAGACAAGTCCTTGACCCTATCATCCAACAAAGGCTAGACACTAATGAAGCCCACAACAACCTTGACATGATTTCCCGAGAGGTCAGAAGAATCCTCAAACAAAGAAGTGAAGAACACCAGCATTACACTTACATATTCGGTCAACTTCCAAGAAATTTTCAAAGAAAACTGGTGCATCATCAGTGAATGTAATACGCTTAACAAGATCCTCCAACCTAGACCCGGAATAACAATCAGAAGGAACAGAAACATTAGGGACTATGTGGAAAACTCATTCATTCAGGCCTCATCAAACCTCACTCTCAGGATGTACCCTTGCCCCTCCATTCTGCAACTTTAGTCGGTATATAAGCAGGAAGTCGAAATTCCACTACCACAACACAAAGAAGGATTATACAAGCCAGACATGCAGCAATTGCAATAGCAAACATGTGGTATACAGAGTCCAGTGCCACAAATTTCCAGCATTTTACATCAGTAAAACAATCAATAAACTTAAAGAGGAAATAGTTTGACACAATATGGACAACAAACAAGGAGATTCCACTAACCCAATGGCTAAACATGCCAAGAAGTTTCTGGATAACATATACTGGACAGTGAAAACTCAGGTCCACTGAAAGGAAATCAAAACAACAAACTAGAGAAAAGACAATTGGAATGGTTGATCCACCTCTGAGCCGGAAAACCTCCCGGTCTTAATACCATAGCTTCCATAAACTGTATCCTGAACCTCTGTAAATTGGACATCATATGTTTTGCAGACTACAACCATATAATTGATTCCATATCAAGGTTATTGGTTTCATGAATTTGAGTAAATATGACCTCTGTTGCATTAGACTTTTGTTTCTTACAGGACTGATTTTGACATGGTATTTTTTCCACCACAAGTCATATTTCAGGTGTGGTGCGGTTATTAATTTATTGGTATATTTTAGGTTTTATCAGTGATTTGATTTTAAAAGCTAAAACTGCTTTTTAAATCATGCTAGGCCTGCTTGTTATTTACTGCTGTTTATAGCCTACTTTAGTTGTTCCACAACTGATGTAAAGCACCTGGCCCCACCTCAAGGTTTTGCTACTGACGTTTTCCCAAATGTCTTCACAAGCTTCTCTTTCTACCCCTGGCTCTCCTTCTATACATGCTTTCCCACCTCCATCCTCTATACACATTTCCATGGGTACTCTAATTATTATTATTATTTCTTTTTACTTATTAACTGTCCCACATCCCCAATTCTATTTTGGAGCAGTCAGAGGGAATATGGATTCTTCTTTTAAGTTACCATAGAGTGGACCTCTGAATACACTAACCCCCTGGACCAAATCCCTCCCTATATTGTTTTAGCTTTAACATGAGGAAATTTAGACCACCCAGATACAATGTTAGGACTAAAAGGCTCCTTGACTACATACCTGTTAGCCCTCTGCTAATAACTTGCCAACAAATCCCCTGGGTCCCTGCAACAGGGATGCTTATTCAAAGTTAAGTTAACATATATGTATAAGGCCACTAGCTTATAAATAATTTAAATTAAATTCATTTGTGAGTAATTTAAGGTTGATTGGAGAAATGCTGTGTAATCATACACTGTTATCTTCTATTTGGCGAAGACCTATTTATTCGTCAAACCACATCGACAGATTCCCAGCGGCTATACCCAACATTGGCCAGTTCCTCTGTTTCACTCCATTCATGGTGACAAGGGGATTGGCAAGACTTTTCTCAATTTCTACACATAAAAGGCACAGTGATGGACTTAATGTCTAGTACTGGCTAATCTTTCCATTCTTTCTCAGTAAAGCAGATCTAATGAAGGTTAGGCGAAAGCATATCTTGATTATTTCTAACATGGGAATACCTTTATCTACACAAGACCTCAGGACCCTGATGCTATGTTTGTTTTCTGTTTATTTGCTCAGTGGTTGATTATATTTGAATCATACCTCTCAACCGTACCAAATTCCTCGATAAATACCGGTTTTGAGGGCAAAATATTGGGATGCTATGAATTCCAGTGTGGTCCCTTTAATTTCCGAATTTCTTGTTTTTTTAATTTTTTACTCCTGATGTCATCACATGCAAGGCATGCTTGATGGTATCAGCTTCTGCAGACCAGTCTGTCAGTGCACAGCACATATTTCTTCCCCAGCTCAGCTCCTCCTCCAGGTTAAAAAAATGTAATTCTAAATGTAAATTGTAAACCTATATGTGTGTGCTGCAGGAGAAACTTTTTACTTATGTAAACGTAATGGCAATCGGAGAAACAATGGCAGCTTCTTTTACTTATGTAACAGACTTTTTATTTATTTAAGAGCTCAGCAGGAACAGACTTTTTACTTATTTAAGGGCACAGCAGGCAGGAGAAACTGCACTTAAGTAAGGGCTGCTCAGGAGATGGTTGTACTTATTTAACGGCTGCAGGAGAAAAAACAGCAGCTTGTGTGTGTGATGGACTTTTTACTTATTTAAGGGCTCAGCAGGTAGGATAAACTGTACTTATATAAGGGCTGCTGAAGGGGAAAGTTTTACTTATTTAACAGCTGCAAGAGAAACAACAGTGGTTACGTTTACTTATGTAATGGATGTTTTAGTTTAAGGGCTGCTGCAAGGCAGATTACCTTTACTGTGTGCTACTTGTTTACCTACAGCAAGAAAATGCTGGTTAGAGTTACTCAGACCTTGTACCTTAGGTACAAGGAGCAAGAGTCTAAATTCTCTACCCATACCACCACCACTTGTGTTTCAACAAGTTAACCAAAGTTCTCAACTGTCAAATGTTCTACAGAATGTCTGGCTCATACTTTTGGTCTGTTCATCTTAATATTTGTGGTTTTCTGGCAAATCAGTGAGAACTACTAAATAATGCTAGCCGTTTAAGTTTCAGTCTTTCTATTTTTCAGGAAACGCATGGTAACACAATTTTATTCTAGCAACTTTTTTAAGATTATACAAGCAATGTTTAAAAATGTGTCCTTGGTTTTGGGCTTTTGCCCTCTCCCTCAAAGACATTTTGGATTTTTCCAGATTTCTTGTGCTGCACAGTTCTTCAGGAGGAGAGATGTTTAGTGCTGCTTATGCCAAGTCTGTTTGCATTGCCACTAGTAGCACAACAGGTAGAATACTTGCGTTTGATGCAGAAGGCTGTGGGTTTTCCTCGCACAGTATGTAGATGGTTTGCTGATACTGTTCTGGGTTGTACTTTTAAAGGGGGTGGATGCTGCAGTCTTGAGAATGTCCTCTTTGGTGGAGATACCTAGTAACTATGAACCTGTTAGTTTGCCATCCATTCCCTATTGCAATATTACTAGCTTATCATTTTTTAATGTAACTCTCCTTAATGTGGAATTATTTAGATGACTTTTACTTCTGCAGAGATTGTGTATATTAACTGATACTGGTGGATTGTAGAAGTTTGAGTAAACTTTTATGATGGAAATGTTCTGGATTGGACAGTTTCGTCATTATTTATTCATACATTTTGTTTCATTGCTTACTGGAAAAATGTTCAAAACAATAAATTTAAAATTTGCTCTAACAAGTGTGCTGTATTATACAAGGAATGTAATTTAATACAGTCAGGAAGATGTATCAAAGAACACACGTATGATTCGTGTGCAAGGGGCCTATGATATGAAAACAGCCCAAAGGTAATCTTTATCTGCCACTGGCCAGATGCATTTTCTTTGAATGTGGGTTTCAATGCTGTTTTAAAGAATGTGAGTTTCAAGGGCAGAGACATTTTAATGCTAAGTCTGTTTTCATTGTGAGACTTTATCGCTTTGTTTAGCAGATGTATATTAATGTTTGTGCTATAAAATGTAAAATAAAGTTTTAAATGAAATCCAAATAATCATCGTAAAAGTAAAGCAGTATGCACATTACAACGTTTTTGGTAAATGGGGAGAAATAACCAAGTAATGGGACATTAGAATGGCTGCATGGGGGAGGGCTGTGTATGGGGGGGCCCACTCAACCATGATTTTGTGAGGTGCGAAGGGTGGCAAACTCAAAGACAGCCCCGGTCGGCACAATCTCAAGCTATGCCACTGATCAGTAGGCTATGGAGAATTACTTTTGAAGGTCCTAGCAAACTATAATATTCCTTTGCTAAGATAAGAATATTGCCTACCATTAAATGCCCTACTTTTTACCACAACACCCACATACTGTAAATCACCAAAAACAAAATCCTAAGATTCATCATCTTCTCCCTTCCCGCTGAACCTCATTGCTACATATTAAAAAAATGGTTACCATTTACTACAGGGTCTGGCTCGGGGTCCTATTTTGGTTGTCTGTTCTTCAGTTTGCATTTGAAAGCTGGTATCCCACAATTGCATTGGAGTGGGTGGGGTTACAAAATTATGCAAGCAGATTTTATGTTAATCAACATATGGATTTGTACCTATTTTTCATTGGCCTTTGTCCAGATTTTTGATGTTTCCAGTTTGAGAGGTATGATTTGAATTCATCCTGTGCCATTTTAAATCTGTGTCAAAAATGGTTTTATTTCGTATGTGGATAAAACTTGAATGTTGTGTAAGCCTGGTGTTATTGTTAAAACTGAGTTGATAATAGATCTGTTTCTCATTTGGAAAAAACTCAGTTGTTGTTTAAGCCCTGTTTTACTGTATGTTTGGTGCCAAAACTGTTGTTATGTAATAATTAGGAGGTAAGGCTTGCTTCCACTCCTCCATTCCCTGGGTCACTCCCCCAAGATCTGGGCACATTCCAGGGATGGCTGGAGCAGAAACATGCCCCCTTAAATCAGTAATAAACATACATCTGAACCTCTTAAAGCAAAAAATCTGGGCAAAGCCATAAATAAAGTGGGACAAAGGTCCAAAAATAGGGACGATTTTTAAATATTGCTCTTACAATCTTAGAAAGTCGATATAATAACAGGTTTTGAATTAGCATATAAAACCACAATTTTATGAAAAATGGACTAAAAATATGAGGCAAAAATCTGGGCATTCTGCGAAAATCTGTACAGTTGAGAGGTATGTTAACAAATGTAAATGGAATAACCTCCTGAGAGCTGTATCAAATGTGAAATGTGCTTATCTACTCTGAAGAAAAAACAATAAAGACTTTGAATGAGAAAACAACAGACTGCCGAAATTTGTCTTGCAATTGTTTCTGCCTATCTTTTAAGCTATAACCCTTCTCTGCACAGTTATCGTCTAATGAACTCTGGAAGTTTAGCAGAGGAATTTTTAAAAAGCAAAAGTGGTTCTTCTTCTCGTAGTAATTTCAGACGGATCACCAGAGCACAACTGTGAGTATACGACTCTATCTACTCTGGTTGGTCCATGTTGTACCTAACATATAAATACACAAATGTTATAAGTCTGCTTAAAAAACATAGCTGCACTAATACAGTGCTTTCAGATTATGAGGCTTGATTACTCTGAGATATGCATGGACTGACAGGTGAGGCAGAAGAATGACAGCTGGAATTTAATTCAAAAATGTGCAATGTTATGTATTTTGAAATAATTCCAGAAAAAAATGGAAGTGCTAGGTCATAACATAGGACAAAAGTGGGGTTACATGTTAAAACATCGAACGTTTGAAACATCGAACTGCATATGGCCAAGACCATATGGTCGATGTTTCAAAACATTGATCTTTTAACATGTGTAAAAGCAGAAAAAATAAATTAGCAGACTGTTATGCAGGGGGGCTGTGCCCCTGCACCCCCAAACCCCCCTACTTAAATATACCAACTCCGAGATCGTGCTACACTGAGAATACAGCATGGAACAGGAAGTTTTCCTATTCCCTGCTGTAGCGCGATCTCAGAGTTGGTATATTTAAGTAGGGGGTATGGGGGAGCAACCCCCCACATGGGGGGTGCAGGGGGGGCTTGCCCCCCTGCATAACAATCTGCTAACTAATTTCTTTCTTCTACTTTTACACATGTTAAGAGATTGATGTTTTGAAACATCAACCATATGGTCTCGACCATATGCAGTTCGATATTTCAAACGTTCCATGTTTTAACATGTAACCCAAAAGAGGTCTGTGAGTTATAGTCAACCCTGGCTTAATCATGTAGTATAGTACAGAAAGCCCACCACATGCTGATGTTCATAGCTATGGGATGGTTTATCTCTTAATTACATTTGCTAATCAGTTAAGTGAATGGTTGAAAGGACTCCTTTTATGACCCAGGCCAAAGGCAGAAAAGGAAAGCAATAAACAAGCCAGTTTATTTAAATAACAATAGAAATAATAATGAACACAGAAGAAATATGATAGCTGTGTTGACAGAACTAGACAAATGAGTTATACTTCCATTATGCAGAACATGTCTGCAGCTGTAAGATCAGAAAAGGGGAACGTGGAATGGTGGAGGATATGCAAACAGAGAATTACTAAAATGGTTAGTTGAGTAGAGAAATTGTAGTATGACAAAGGAGTCAATGTACTTGGGCTAAACATGCTTGAATCTTCTCCATTTATTCTTCCAACTTGCAACCAAAGCAAATGTCTTACATGAGAACCTGCTAGATTTGGACTGAAGACTGCCATCTTAAATCTGAGCAGTTTACACAGTGAAACTTAACTACCCTTGAAAGAAAATCCTTTCTAACTGTGTGGTTGGGCACATATCTGCCATAATGCCTTCTCCTCTCCTGCTGTTGGACCATTCCATCTGTTGATAAACCTGTTAAATATTTATACAGTGCAAGAGAAGCTAGAATATTAGTCACTGCAGAATTTGCCAAGGATTTAATGGCTCTAACCACACAAGACATTGAAATGTGCTTTAAGCTTTTGGCTTTAATAAATGATTTTAGCACTTCAAATTGAGCTTCTTTTACCCCAACCCACTGGCTTTGCTTTAGTTTTTTTCTTATTCTATGTTGCTTCTAGTAAGAAAATATTTTGAAAAAATCTTTTACTTTCTTACAAGATGGAGGATCCTCCATCATGGGTAGCCCCATCAGAAACTCTGGCTGCTCCTTTCTGATTGGATTCTCATCATAGTTCTTCACTAGATATTTTTCCAATAAACTAATTATTAAAGGGGCTGGTATAATGTCAGAGGCCTACGTATTACTTGTAGCCTGTATTACTTCATCTGTTTCTGTCATTCAGATCCTTTCAGCTTATTCTAGACCTGTGACTACTAAATAAGTAATGCACTCCCTAGTGATCTCAATCATAGATTATGATAACCCGGATGAAGCTTTTCATAATTTGAACTTGTAATAGTCCAGAACTTCTGCAGTTATTGACTTGAATTCAGCATGGCAGTGGTCCTGCCTATCCTTTCCACCAGCCACCACATTGTTTACCACTTTTTTCCTTCATTGCTGATGTCTTCTGTATTGCTGGCTCTGTCTCCAATCCCTGCATCAGTTCCTCTGGTTTCAACTCCTGCAAGCTTGAAAACAGCCTCCTTGGCATCTATTTTCTTATTATCTGTTTTTCTAAAGCATTATTTTCTGACATCAATTCAGTTGGCACAATTTTACTATTTTCTGCTTCAGTTATTGTCAGTGTCAGCATTCTTGGCATCAGTTGTCTTGGTGATGGCTTTTCTAGCATTGGGTTCACTGATATCTGGGTTCCTGGACTTGGCTCCTTGGATATCATTATACTTTGCTTATCTGGAATTGATGGTCCTGATGCTGGCTGTTATGGCATTAAATCCTCTATCAATGTGTTTTTTTTCTATTTTGCAGCCCATTCAACTGTCTTTATTATAGAAAGATATTTCTGTAGAGCCTGCACAACTGACACATGCATCTTGGGAAACCCAGCAACCTAGTGCATTGACTCATCAATTAGGTCACTTATAGGTTCATAGTTTTATACTAAGCTTGGATCTGGAGAGACATTAAGATACTTAAGCACACTACCTTTTTATGATAAGGGTATACTTGTCCACTTTGGATAGGAGGTCATTATATGCCAGACTTGAATATATGGTTACCTATAGAGATAAACAAATGTGTGTATATTATAGTTATGGGACTGGACAATAATTGGGTGATATTTTAGTAAGCAGTCACTGAATTGTCCCAGTCCTGAATTACTAGAGGCCAAGAAGGAGTTAACTTCCAAAGCTTTTGAATTATGGTAGAGTCCTAAAGCAGGCGATAAAAGCCTTCTAGGCTGAAAGTGTGGCAGAAGCTGTGAAAAACTGCAGTTAGGAGAGCTGCAGAAGACACTTGCATTCCTCTCCTTGAGGATATTCCACTGGGTAACTTGAGTGGGAACTTCTAGTCATAGCAGGCTATGACCTAAAAGAAGGAGACCAACATCTGATTGTTAATATAGCTTTGGGAAGCAAAAGGAGGCTGTCAGTTAGCAGTATGGACTTAAGAGAGTGCTAGTCCCAAGGAAGCAGGGCTGTCATTGACCTCTTGTAGGACTTGCTGGAAAAGAAAGTTATGAGTACCATTTTTTTTTTGGTAGAGGGCATATACCCTGATTCTAACTGTCTTTAAACCAGTAAAGAACTTTGTATTTTCTTGAAATTGACTTTGAAGGCTTAAGAAACAGCCTAATATGTATTCTCCTTAAAAACTATTTTATCCAGAACACAAAATGAAGTCAACTGTTGCTAATTTTGCTTTGCCTGGCAAAAATCACCTTTTGTGTGGGTTATGTTAGTATGAAGAGGTAACACTCTGACTCAGTTCAAGTGACCCAAGTTTTATTAGAGGCACAAGGACCTGCTGGAGCTGACAGGAGGAAGGTATGGGTGATGTGGTATCACCAGCTCATCTCATTTCAGGGACAGGGTGTAGGGACATGAGCCAGGGCCTCTCAGTCCTGTGGTAAAGTCCTTAGCAGTGACTGATGACCACATGGGAATGTTGGCTCCTGGAAGGTTTGGGCAGTCTTAGGTGCGACCTTCATTTGTGGAAGTGAGTTATATATCCTCAATGACATCCATTGCATGCCAAGCTCTGGAGCATGATACTGCGCATGTGCCGCAGAGTTAGAGTTAACTATATAAACATTCTTGCTGGCTGCCAAAATGATAGCCCTCTTGGTTGACTCTCACTGCTGGTGAAAGGGGAACAAATGGGCCAGTTGGCCAAGAGAGAATGAGGTACAGCAGAGGGGAAGAGATGTCCAAAAAAAAAAACACTTAGTTACTTGTTTCTTTTTAATCTGATGATAAAAATATTTATACTGATTGATCTCAGAGCTCTGTGCCTTTATTAAGAGTTACTGCATGAAGCTAAAACTGTGATATGGAGCTATTTTTCCCCACAGTATCTTTCATAGAAAGGAGAATGCATTCAAGTTGCGATTCTAGCTACTCTTTCCCTCTAGAGAAAAGCTTATGGTAATGTTATGAAAGACACTGCTGACTTTTTTGTAACAGAATACTGCATTACCAAGATCAAGTGAATTGTTTCTGTGGAGATTGAGCCAAGCATTTGTGAATTGTGCAATGTTGGTAGAGTGAACCAACAACTGTTAACTTCCAAAGTTTAAAACAGACTCTTTCTGTGCTGAAACTTAATAAGGCAGTACTGGTCTTAATTGCTTTCTAGACAGTCTTCTTGTTGATTCCTGGAATTCATTAATTTCAATGCCCTGGACCAGCTCGTTCCTACACCCATTAGAGGTAGCAGTATCCTTGACCTGGTCATTACTAACATGAGCGACCATAGTTTACACCAATAGTCAACTCCTCCCTGGTTAGATCCGACCACAAACTAATCACCTTGGAAATACACATCCCCCCTGCAAAGGTAACCACCATGAAAAACTTCTCCAAAGCTATCTTTTGGCTCCTAAAAACAGAGGTGGCTAACTTCACAGCACCCATGCAAATGGAGAATAGTTGCATGATTGCTGAATCATACATCAACGTACTGTCCGAACACGTACACAAATGCATGGATCTCACCATACCCAATAGAAGCAAGACATTGTCATCCAAAAAAAGGAATCCAATCTGGTAGTCCCCTGCCATAAACAAACTCTACAACAGAAGGAGGAAACTGATGTGGAATAAGGTGAAGTCGTAAGACTGGAAAAACTCCCTTATCAGCCTCAACAACAAATTGAGATCCCTCATCAAATCCTCTAAAGCTAGCTATGAAAACAGAATTGAAGCAGATAGTAAAGACAACCACAAGGCCTTCTATAGTTATGTAAAGAATCTCCATGGCAATATCCAGATTTGCTCTGAGCTACTGCACAATGGTACCTCCTATACTGAGCCAACAGATATTGCCAATGTACTGGCCGACAGATTCAGTGCCAACTTTACCCCCCCGAAAGGAACAGTCACAATACCAGTAGATTGCCAGGCACCCAGTATTACTGCTGCATAGGTTAAAACAGCACTGTCCAAGGCCAAGAACACAGCTTCTATGGGAACTGACAATATCCCTGGCTGTGTTCTGCATGAACTACCGAGTGAACTGGCACCTCACCTGTGTGCCCTGTTCAATCACAGCCTCAACTCAGGTTTTGTCCCTACTGAATGGCACACTGCTACAGTCATCCCTCTCCACAAAGGAGGAGCTATTACAGATCCTGGGAACTATCGTCCCATTTGCCTGATGAGTTTGATATGCAAAGCTATGGAATGCATCATCATGGACCTAATAAACAAGGATATAGGGAATCTCCAAATTCTGGATCCCATACAGTTTGGTTTTGTGAAGGGTAGATCATGCCTGCTCAACCTGGTTGACTTCTTTGAGTCAGTCAACAGAGCTGTGGATGAAGGCAAAGTGGTTCATACAGCCTACCTTGATCTGGCCAAGCCCTTTGATACCATTCCCCACTCAGGAATCATAGAAAAACTCACTAAGCTAGGCATCAACCTGTATATCACTAGGTGGGTTGCAAACTGGTTCACAGATAGAACCCACAGTGTGAAAGTAGCTGACTCCAAGTCAGACTGCCGACCAGTCACAATTGAAGTCCCACAGGGTTCAGTTCTGGGTCCTCTCCTGTTTGGTATCAACTTCTCTGAAGTCCAGGCCACCACAAAGGGACTCTGGCTGACAAAGTTTGCAGATGATTGCAAGTTGGGAGCAATTATTAACTCCCCAAGTGATGTTGACATCCTACAGAAAGGTCTCACTGAGACCAACGACTGGTGTCAGAACCATGTCCTTAAGCTCAATGCCAAAAAATGTGTCATCATCCCCTTTCGGAAAAACCCGGTTCCCATGAATTACCACATTGATGGTAGTCCACTGAATACAGAAAGTGTTATAAGAGATCTGGGAACACAGGTTGACAGCAACCTCTCTTTTGACCACCACATTGCCACTGTAGCCAGAAAATCTTTATATGTGGCACATCTCATTACTAAGAGTTTTGCATCCAGGAAGAAAGAGGTCATTGCCTCCTTCTACTCTTCCCTCATTAGGCCAATCACTGACATGGCCGGTACCAAGTTCACGCCAGGCAAAAACTTTCAGCCAAGACCTACCCACAATGCTCCTCTCATAGTCTCTTCAGATCTCATTTGCCACATTCCTTGTCAGATGTGCCAAGCCTTCTCTTAGCTAAGTGTTGGCTTTTTTTGTGGTTATTTCGTGTCTTTAGTGTTTGATAGACAGTTTTTATCATCTGAAGTTATTTCTCATATCTACCTTCTTCTTTTCTTGACTGAATCCTATCCACTACCTTGGTAGTTCTTTCGTAGTATCGTTGGTACTACTCTGTCTCTCTCCCAACCTTAGTAGGCCCTCCTCTTACCTTTTTTGGTAT
Source organism: Protopterus annectens (assembly GCF_019279795.1). Lineage (NCBI taxonomy): Eukaryota > Metazoa > Chordata > Ceratodontiformes > Protopteridae > Protopterus > Protopterus annectens. The sequence continues at coordinate 1,242,272,608 of NC_056743.1, forward strand.
TTCTTAGTACCATTGTTGGTACTCTTTTCCTGCTGTCTATACAAAAAAAAAGTGCTTTCTTCACTGTCTCTTGTTGCTAGATATAATTTGATGTGTGGTAGTTCTAGTGTGTTATAATGGTGGATAAGGCCAAGCTTGGGTTCAAACAGTGTGATAAGTGTGGGTGTAAGATGCCCAATTCTGATGGTCACGCCTGGTGTGTTTACTGTTTGGGCGTTGACCACCTTAATGTTTCTTATGACATTTGTTCTAGCTTCAGCAACTGTACATTGGCTGAACACAAGAACAAGCTGATTCTAAAGGGTATACTGAAATCACCCTTCGTGGAGGCTCTTTCTGGGACAGAGGTCTCACCACCTCCTAAGCATAAAGACGTTAAAAGGCATAAAGAGAAATGGAGTCTTTCGGTTCTGACATCCCCGTCCTCATCTGAACTGAGTCAACACCAGGCTTCTCTCGTGCCGTTGGTGCAGACAGCTTTGGCACCAGGGTTCTTGTCTTCTCCGTCGGTGCTGCCTTTGATTCTGACTCAGACTCCTTCCACTGTACTGGCCTCAGCACCATTCCCCGTGGTGCCGATTTTGTTTGTGACACAGGCTCCAACTACTGTACCTGCATCGGCACCATCTCCAGCCACGGTGCCAATGTCTTACACGGCTCCACTGGTAATGACATCCTCAGTCATGAAGGTCAAGCATCCTCACAGAACTAGGCATTCTCCATCTTATGACCCCTTTCTGGGACAACAATTTACCTTTCTTGAGAGACCAGACTCTCCATCAGCAGTGTCCTTCATATCCACCAGGAGTATTTCGGAACAGGATGTAGTGAGAGTTGTGGACCAGCTTCTGGCAGCTAGAGATTAACCACCCAGGCCAGGTCTTCCCTCTCTCTTGGAGTGTAAGCTCTCATTGCATATTATCCTGTCTATCCTCCTCCAACCTCCACCCAGGTTTCAGGGACTTCAGTACCAATGGCCATCCCAGTGCATAGTGTCTTGACTCTGACAGCAGAGGCTTCCCTGTCAGTTCTTTGGAACTGGCGCACTCTTGGAGCAGTGATTGGGTTATCAGCACCATGGCACATAGTTTGGTGCTGATTTTTTCTGTGGTGCCATCTATGGCCACAGCTCTCCCAGCAGCTACCAGTCCTTTCAGAGCTCCTCACCTGGAGGCAGGCTCCTTGGGGCAGGGTGTGACCTTGGTTCCTAGGTTGTCCTTCTTGGTTCCAGGCTCCCATCCCTCCTTGAGGGGACCTGCTTTCTAGGTGATGGAGAGGGTTCTTGCTTCAACAGGCTTGCAGTTGACACCATTGGCATTGGAACCAGAACCCCCCTCTAGCTTGCAGCTGTCCCACCCTTCTACTGTGGAACCTCGAGCATGGGAGCCGCAAGACCTGCCCTTCAAGGAAACCATTTCTCTGCAGTCTTCGTCAGAAGATCCCACTGGGGAGCCACCCTGGAAAAAACTTTGCAATAGGAAGCATCTTGATTCTCCTGAGGAATCCATCACTGAAGACACTGATTGCGATGAGGGAGAAGGGTCCCCACGGTCTCCGCTGGATGATGTCTCATTTGGAGACATCCTTGAGATCCTCAACCAGAGGGGAGACTTGGAGCCCTCTGACCCTTTCTCAGAGGAATTGGTGTTCTTGCAGGCTTTCCATGCTTGGCCATCTACTTTCTGGGTGCCCCCACCTGCAAATGAACTCATTTGACTTATTGTGCAGCATACCTGGAAGGCCCCGGACAACACAGAACCTGTCCCCCAGAGGCCAGATAAATTTTGTCCACTCCTGAAGACCAACCCAACTGGTCCAAACAGCTGGTAGTTGATTCCATGGTCATGGCCACGGCCACTAAGAGGGAACTGGTGGAAGATAGCTCCACTGTTCATCCCCCGAACAGGGAGTCTCAGGCTATGGACAGACTGGGGAAGCAGACTTACACTTCATTGACCTTTGCCATACGGTTGCTGAATTACTTGACACACTTTACTCACCTCCAAAGAGACCTAATTTCATAAATGTCTGCCTCTTTGGCGGAGGTACTGCCTGAGGAGTTGCATGATACTGTTGCCTCTCAGCTAGCTACCTTGGAATCAATCTTAAACTTCTCGATGTGCCTGCTTTCTCACACTACTGAAGGGGAAGCTGGAGCAGCTGCATTGGGCATTGTTATGAGATGGCATGCTTGGATGCATTTGTGTGACTTCTCGGACCCCTTTAAATCTTTCTTTGTCAATGCGCCTGTTGACGAATCTTCCCTTTTTGGACCCAAAGTAAGAGACACACTTTCATATAGTGAGAAGGATGGAAAGACCTTGTTTGCTGTGGGCATACATTTTTCCACCCCCCAAGAGGTCCTTCTCCAAGAATCAGAGGGAAGGAAAGTTGTGGTTCAAGAAGTCCCAAGGATCTTTTCATGACACTCGTGATGAGCAATCCCCCTGGGGCAGAGAGGTCAACTCATCCAGAAGATGCCCCTTTCAGGGCAGAGGGGATCTGCACAACCAGGGCACTAGAGATTTCTTCTCTGGCTGACCATTCCAGCACTCCTGAACAGTGGCCCGATTGCTTTCCTCTGGAAGCAGGCGGGGGTCGATTTTCTCTGCACCTACAGGCCTGGCAATTCATAACAACGGATGTGTGGGTGCAGAGAATAATATCCAGAGGCTATTATATCCCCTTCAACCTCACTCCCAGACCTGTACAACGAATCCCCGATGTCCCACCCAGTCAGAGGGAGGCTGCAGCCTTAGAAATCAAAAAGCTGCTAAGAAAAAGAGTCATCCAACCAGTCCCACCAGACCAAAGAGGATCCGGCTTTTACTCAAGGTTCTTTTTAGTGCCAAAAAGACAGGGGACTGGAGACCAATCCTGGATCTTAATTTACTAAACAAATTCATCAAGCCTCAAAAATTCCAGATGGTCACGGTGCAGTCCATTCTCCCCTTTCTAGGGAAGGGCAACTAGATGTGCTATATCGACCTCCAGGATGCATATTACCATATAAAGATGGACAAATGCTTCTGGAGATTTTTCCGCTTCCGGCTGGGAGCCAATCATTATCAGTTCAAGGTACTGCCCTTTGGTCTACTGACAGCCCCCAGAATGTTCACCAAATGTATGGCAGTCATAGTAGCTCATCTCTGACTGCAAGAATTCCAGATGTTTCCATATCTAGACAATTGGCTGATTACCACTACAATCAGGAATCTTCTCATTCTCAGTCTCTCTTACATTCAAGGCCTTGCTCTTCACCTAGGCATCACAATCAGTATGAACAAATCACACATGTCTCCAACAAGAGCACTGGAATTTATTGGAGCGATCTTTGACACAACATCCTGTCAATCTTCCCTTCCTCCTAACAGGCTTTCAGAAGTAAGAAACCAGATCCAAGTCCTCCTCCTGCAGACACTTGTACCAGCACGCCTTGTGCTACAACTGTTGGGCTCTATGGCAGCAACCATTACCTTAGTACCACTGGCGAAGTTGCACATGAGACTATTACAGTGGTTCCTTTCATCACAATGGTCGATCTTAACCCATCCACTCAACCATATGATACGCCTTACAAATCTTTGCAAGAAGACATGCTATGGTGGATGAAGCCCGAAACAAATCTTTGGTGTCGACCATTCTGTCTTCCCCAACCCAAGTTCACTGTGACCATGGACGCTTTCCTGTTAAGGTGGTGGTGGGGGGGGCATTTCCAGGGAAAGACAGTCCAAGACACTTGGTCCCCCATGGAGGCCAATTTGCACACATATGTTCTGGAATTGAGGGCAGTTCTCTTAGCGTTGCAAGCGTACCACACATCCCTTCCTTCTGGGACCATTGCAATTCAATCTGACAACATGTCAGTCATCTGTTACATCAACAAACAAGGTGGAACCAGGTCTTAGCCCCCCTGTGTCAGGAAGCCATGAGAATTTGGCACTGGGCGATGGCTTCCAACCGCTTTCTCATAGCAATACACATTCCTGGGAGTTCCAATCTTATTGCAGACAATCTGAGCAAGAACATTTTGATGCCTCATGAGTGGTTCTCTCAGTCCAGTAGTAGCGGATCAGATCTTTCACCATTGGGGCAGGCCTTGCTTTGACTTGTTTGCTTCACCCCTAAGCAACAAATGCAGAAGTTATTTTTCCCTAATACCCCCTCAGGGGGGAGTCACCGAGAGATGCTTTGACACACAATTGGCCCCCAGGTCTACTGTATGGCTTTCTCCCATTTCTCTCATCCTGATATTTCTACAGAAAGCTCAAAGGTTGAGAAACAAAGTGATCCTCATTGCCCCTTATTGGCCCCCGTCAAGTCTGGTTCCCATTCCTATGGCCTCACCTGATTCACAGCCCGTAGATCCTGGATCAATCACCAAGGTCTGCTGTCTCATCCTCAGGGACTGATCCACCTCAATCTCCACATCCTTAAGCTCACAGCTTGGTTTCTCCACTTCCAATGATTGCCAGGCTACCTAATATTTTACCCCTGTTCGTGAGATCCTTCTGGCTTCGCACAAACCGTCCACCAGAAAAATGTATTCCAGTAAGTGGACTAGGTTCTCTAGATGGGCCAAAGAACATAACATAGACCCCTACATAACATAGACCCCTTCTTCATGCCTGTCCAGAAGATCCTTCAATACCTCACTACTCTGTGGCATGCAGGAGCTTCAGCTTCGACAATTGCAGTGCATTTAGCAGCTATTGCAAACTTTCACAATGGAATTGACAATTCATCTATGTCACACTAACTGTGCAAATCCTTCATGAAAGGAGTATTACATATTAAACCTCCTGTCAAGCGTCCGATAGAACCATGGGACTTGATGTTGGTGCTTCAGTCATTGACGAGCCCTCCATTCAAGCCTTCTAATTCCTGTGATATCAAATTTTTGTCTTGGAAAACTGTACTTCTAGTAGGCCTTACCTCAGCAAGAACACTATCTTAGTTGCAGGCCTTGAGTCTCAAGAGACCTTACTTGATTTTTCATAGGGAAAGAGTGCCCCTATGTACTGACCCCTCCTTTTTGCCCAAGGTTATTTCTGTTTTTTCCATTAATCACTCTATTGACCTACTGGTTTTCTTTTCCACCATTCAAATAGAGGGGAATACCTTCTGCATACCCTCGATGTTCATAGGCAACTTTGTTTCCACTTGGACAGAACTAAATCTTTCAGGAAAATGGATCAAGTGTTTGTGGCCTTTGCAGGACCCAGAATGGGTAAGCCTGTTTCCAAAATGACTTCATCTTCTTGGCTCAGAAATGCCATTATTTTCATCTACCATCAAAACAAAGTGTCCTTACCTTCCAAAATAAAGTCTCACTCTACTAGATCGATGGCTACCTCAGTGGTCTTTCATTCCGGAGCCACTATGGATGATATCTGTGCAGCAGCCACTTGGGCAAGACCTTATACCTTTATCACTCATTACAAATTGGATCTGGCCTCCAGGGAACGGGCATCTTTTGGTTCTTTGGTGCTCAGGAATGTCCTTCCTTAGGGCCACCCAGGGCACAGGTAGCTGGGGACTTGGTCCTAACAGTAAGGAATGAATAAAGATTTACAACATCAGATAAAGAAGTTATGTCTTACCATAACATTCCATCTGTGTTGTAAATCTTTATTCATTCATTACTTCCCGCCCTCCTTCCCACTGCTTGGACTCCTGCTGGACTTTAGGTTTTCCTTATTAGTTAAGGTTTCTGCTCAGGCAGAGCCTCCTACTATACTATTATTACTTCTCTACTATAATGGCGGGCAAACTTGATCTGAAGAGACTATGAGAGGGGCATTGTGGGTAGGTCTTGGCTGAGGGTTTTTGGCTGCTGCAAGCTTGGTACCGGCCGTGTCAGTTCTGAGAATGGAACCGAAGTCCTAACTGTAATGAATGAGTAAAGATCTACAACACAGATTGAACATTATGGTAAGACATAACTTCTTTTTATATTAGTTGTGAAATAATGGCTATTCATATGAAGAACTAATGGCTATTGTGTGTGGTTATTTGTTTTCTGATAAATCTCTACACTGGAGTGCACTTCTTGCTGTATCAAATTTGAATGAACTGTGTTCCAACAGGAGATCTTAAGGTCAACTATTTGCAGACCCTGGTGAAATTTTATTAGAACTATGAGCTTTCACTGTGTCTATACTAGGACTTTGATTGCATTGAAAGGGCTACTTCAAATCTGGATCCAGAACCTGTGACCAGTCAAGTGAGCTAGTGATCCTAATTAGATATCACTGTGAGTTTGGCATCTGCAGAGCTGGATCAGTGTGTCAAAACATGAAGAAAACACATGAAGCCCTTTTTAAGGGTTTTACTATATAGCAGAAAACTACTAAATAAATACAGCTGGGTTTTAAACAAACTAAATGCCCAATAGGAGAACACTGCTACCATGCAGGACAATTTACAGCTTAGGATAGCAACATTGCAATAAGGTCTGCTGCAAACTATGACTGTTCAACAGGTAACAAATGAGCAGTTATAACACAATGTTGTAGTCATGCAGCAACAAGTTTGCAATTTAACCAGGAACTAGAGCCTTTTCTTTGATGGCACTAGCCCAGTGAGAATATCTAATATCATAGCTAAATACTTTCTGCAAAAGATAAAGAGCACTGATGACATGGAGACTTTTATCATGGATAAGGAACACTAATGACATGGAGGCTTTTGTCATAGATAAGGAACACTAATGACATGGAGGCTTTTGTCATAGATAAGGAACACTAATGACATGGAGGCTTTTGTCATAGATAAGGAACACAAATGACATGGAAACTTTTATCATAAATAAGGAACACTAATGACATGAAGGCTTTTATCACAGATAAGGAACATTAACTACATGGAGGCTTTTAGCATAGATATAGAGAGCTAATGACATGGAGGCTTTTATCATAGGTAAGGAACACTAATGACATAGAGGCTTTTGTCAATAAGGAACACTAATGACATAGAGGCTTTTGTCATAGATAAGGAATACAAATGATATGGAGAATTTTATCCTAGATAAGGAACACTAATGACATAGAGATGTTTATCATAACGTTTAAGAGATCTGCTGAGACAGAAGGGTGATCTAAGTCAGAGTGAGTCCAATTATCACTGCATACCCCTGCAGAGAAGCCCAGAAAGCATATCATGACCTAGAATCTTCCATCTCTTACTGTAAGAAGCTAAAAACTGAGATTTTGGCCTGCACTGTAGTTATGTCTGCATTGAGGGCCCAGTCTTGCCATACATGTGCCTAGACCACAGATATGCTGTCTCAGTTACAAATATTCAACATCAACCACATCAGCTCAGATGTTCAACAACTTGAGGCTAACTATCCCCTAAATTTCACTGAGCTGGTTATCATGGACCATTGCCTTGGGGTTTTTCCTAATGCTGTCTGGAGAAGGGTCTCATGGGGGGAATGTATAGTAACAGACTAGTTTATCGAATTGATGGAGAGATATACTGTGACAACTGAATTGATGCCCACTGTTGGATACAAAGCAGCATCTTCCTCCCCTAAGTGATATAACAACACATATGTTAGGGTAAAGTCTGGGTTTGATAAGTGTTCTGGAGACTTAAAGAATTAGGTCCAAAAGAAAGTGGGGACTGGGCATAAACTGGACTGCATGAAATATTTCAGGTGCCACCAACATGGAACTTTAGCTAGAAACTGTCTATATATTTGAATCTATACAAATGTGATGCATGTACTAATGTTTTTCATCACAACCCGTCAGTGCGTACTGAAGTAAAATTGAACTGCTTATGTAGACTGCAGATCTAACTATATGATAAAATGTGATATGTGGTGTAGGGGATGCCTTTACAGGCACATCTATATTCAGAAAGCATGCTAACTTTTACTAAGGAGAAATTTTTACCTGAAGATAAGGTTTTTACTAAACAGGTAGAAATAGTTCTAGTTCTGATAAAGAATGTTTTCTTATGTCTCTGTGAACACAGAATGTACCACGTTTGGGATAAATAATCACCTTGTAGATGTTGTCACTGGCTAATCAGACAAACTAATTTTAGGTAAATATTTTCCCCAATTTATAAAGTGTGGGTGGGAGCATTTATGTGAAGGAAATCAATCAACCCATAGCAACAAAAAGCTCAGCAATGAAACTGGGTTAGTCAGAGTGTTCAGCATTGTGGTGATGATGCTGAACAGAGAAAAGGAAGAGTTGTACCACTCACTCATGAATATAAGCCTAGAGGAAGATGGCATGCATTCTGAAAAGAAGGTAGTTACACCAGCTTCAGCTTGAGAGGAATTAGAACCCCAGTTTACATAGCTCTGAAGCAAACAAAGAACTGCCAGACCTCATTCCTCTCAACCCCATAGAGCAAGAAATCTGGACAAAGTCATAAATAATGGGGGGGGGGGGGGCAAAGGCCAAAATATAGGGACAGATTTTAAATGTTGCTCTTATAAACTTGGAAAGTTGAAAGAATAACAGGTTTTACATTGGCATGAATTTTCTGAAGGGTATGAAGTCTACGACTCAAATGTCTGTTATTTTTTTACTTCAGCTTTTAATGATAGCCAGTAATTTGCCAGAAAACCAAAATTCTATGAAAAACAGACCCAAAATATGAGGCAAAAATCTGGACATTCTGCGAAAATTTGTACAGTTGAGAGGTATGCCAGAACTTAAGATCAAATATCTTCACTTTAAGAAACTCCAGTGAGAGGACCACACACTGTGGAAAACAAAAAATAACATACAGGTTACTGCAAAAGCCATAAATATTATAAATTATAACATTACTTACTCATGCTTTGAGCTATTCAGTAACATTCTTTACCAATTGGAGAAAACAGGAGACAATAAATAAAACAATTGTTAGTGCATCAACCTTTTAGAAAAAAGTGTGTTAACATTAACCCATAACCGTGTACTGGGAGACAGACCCACAGTTGGCTATCCTAGTACTCTTTCTTCACTCTCAAGGTGAATTTCATGGCATCCATATCTTGTATACATAATACACGTGTTATGATTGGAGACCCACTCACAGTCTATTAAGTGTTACATTATTAGCCAGTACATTTTACATGGTCAACACTTCAGTCTCTGGCCACTAGAAACAAAAAAAATGTACAGATTATAGCAGATCTGTCTTAGCTCTTCTCTTCATCTTTTCTGACAATTTACAAGTAAGCATTACATGGTCTGAAGTGCTGTTGGCTTTATTTGTCATGCAAACAAATAAGAGAATCATTCCAACTTTGAGATGCTTGCTTTCTATTTTTACTTTACATTCCACAAATATTCAGTTTGCTGTTAAAACATTGTATCTCACCTATTGATTTCCTAAAGCCATTGATCCATCAATAGTTTCAATATTTGTGTGTTGCAAATAACTCATTCATTTAAGTAATGAATCTAGTATAACCATCACATCTGTCATTGCAAAAACATTTGTCAGAAAGTTAGAAGGTATGGATCCAGAAGTCTCAGTTGTAGCTCATTGCAACTGGAATTGCAGAGAAACCTCGGAAGTTATAGTATGCAACATTTCTAAAGCTCATATTTAAGAAGCCATAAAAGAATTTAGTATTTTTAACCTGAAAGAAGAAGAGAAGGCTAAATTAACAGTTGTCAGAGAATAATTTAAAGAGCACTGTGAAACAAAGAAAAACCTGTATGTTGTCCAGTGTTTATTGTTTACATAGCATCAGGGTTTCCAGGAAGCCAATGATGCATATGTGATCTGTGGCGTTAAAATGAGCATGTGTCTGTGGCATTAAAATGAGCATGTGAGAAGCAGACTGTTGAAAGAATCAGATTTGACTTTAGATAAACACTGGATCAATGCAAAGTGAATGAAATTGCTATAATGCAGCCAAAGAAGGTAACAGAAGAGGCTCACATGTGCAAAATTAAAGCTGTGCCTAAAATTTGAAGTGAGAGTGCAGCACTGTGACATAGTATGGGGTAACAACGATAATAACAAGAGTCTACTTTAGGTCAAGATAAGCCCACAGCTCTAAACACCTTTCCTGTGTCCACATTGTATGAAACCCACTGAACTGAGCAGACATAATGTAAATGCATGTACTCTAATCATGTTTCAAGCAATGGAATTAGCGAGCAATAAGTACCTGACAGGGTGGGCATTACTGGGGAGGTAACAGGCCAACCAGGTGTGTTGTGATGCCCGACAGACCTGTTCATCCCTTGCAATCCATTATTTGCTCAATATCACCCACCCTGGAGGGCATTATTATATTTAAAAATGGTCTATATGTTAACTTGATTTGAATTTGTTTTGCTATTATTATATTCATTTTTTTATATATTTTTGATGTAAAATAGTTCTTCCACCTGATGTTTTATAGTTGTTGTAGGATATGTAAGTGCTTTTGGGGAATGTGTTTGACATCCAAAATATACATTATGTAAGTATATAATGTCAACAGACACACATGCATGTGCGCACACGAGAGCACACACACACACACACACACACACACACACACACACACACACACACACACACACACACACACACACACACACACACACAGTGAATTTCAAATATATACATATACTAACAGACACAGAAATAGATATGAAAAAAACTCCTACACTCCCACACACAAAGAGTCACTCACATATGCACAGGAAAATATACACACAAATCAAACACACATGCCCAGCAGTTACAGACACTTTCTTGATTGTCTACACTTTTGAAGTGTCATTGTGATGAGTGAAAAAATACATGCGGTGTAAAAGAATGCATCTTCTCCCCCAGTACCTCTCAACTTGCCCATGATTTTGCCTCATATTTTTGCTCTGTGCCTTAAAATGTGTGATTTTTCATACATCATTTTGTATAGAAAAAAAATCTTCATAGTTTCATAGATTAATGGGTAAGTACTAGGTAATCAGTCTGCAGACCATTACAAGCCTAGCAAAAAAAAAAAAATATTCAGAAGTTCCCTGTAGCTTCACGGAGGGCAAGACAAGATAGACCAGGGAAGAATTTGAGGCCGACCATCCAATTATCTATGTTTACCTTGAAAATGGCAAGGGTGCTACTCTCTTTGATATGTAGTTGAAGCTTGTTCCACATTTGAGGGATATGTTGGGATCAGAGCTGGCCTTATGAATAGGAAAACTGGTGAAACTCACCTAGGATTCCATGCTTGCAGTTCTTGCATTTTGATGTGTGGCAACTGTTTGTTTGAAACAAAGGTGAAATACATGATCATTGTCTTTTATCTTCATTTTACATCTAAGCTATAAGTAGAAGTAGCTATAATTTCTTGGTGGGGATTGTCTGGATAAAGGTAACTGACCCTATTGTCACTTGCTCAGTTTAACACTCATTCCTCAAAAAATAAGGGATACAGGTATCACATAATATGTTGGAGAACTCCACATACCAAGGCTTTATAAATGGATTTTGACATGGATCTAGCAATCGCCTCTGCCACGAACCCCACCTAGTCTAAAACCAGCCCTGCTCATAGGTGTATACAGAATGTTTCTGTACTTGTGGTGGGGGGCTGGAGATGATGTCATTATTTCTTTAACTTTCCTCCCAAACCTCAGAGGACACTGTGTTTTATGTTGGACTGGGGACAGTATGATCATTATTTCTTTAACTTTCCTCACAAACTTCAGAGAGGTGCACAGAGGGTCACCATAGCTGTACTGTCTCTAGAAGTAACAAATTGGAAATGTTCCTGTAATCCTTTGCTTTTTCATTTTCTTCACAATCAAACATCTAGTTTATATAGATGCCTATCTTTTGAGGGAGAGTGAAAAAGCATGCTGTTTATATATGTCTGTCAGCAAATATGTTTTGCTCTTTTTGTCTTTTTAGGTTTGTCCCAGTCTGACATCAAAAGGATACACAGCAGATGTCTGCCTTTTGGGGATATGGGATGAGGAGGCATGCTGTATAGAAATGTGACAGCAGCAGTTTGAAGTATGACTGGGGCATTCTTGCCTTAATTTTAATCTCAATTTAACTCAAGAGGGGCATACACAGAAAGTGACTACCTGTTTTTTTTTTTTTTAGGGGGGAGGCAGGTACTATTTCCAGATATATGTATCCTGCATTTGCCTTCACTTTATTGTGAAGTGGCGTTTGGTCTGCTTTGGTCATTAAAAGCTGGATACAACTTCTTCCTTCCTTGAAACCAAAAACGTAGGATTGAATTTCTCTTCCTTATGTATGTTTTTTGTTCAGGCCATCATTGGATCAAAAGGTTGGAAAAAAAGTTCTAAAATGCTCCTTACAGCATCTTTAACCTATAGCTTCTGCACTCCTAACAGCTCCCTGCTAATTACTGGGTAATCTTGGTCAGTTATGATGTGCTGAAAGGATGCAGGAAAAGCTGTGTTGAAGAGTAAGACTGAATTTCTTTCCATAATCATGCTTTATGTTCAGACAATCACTGGATAAATAGGCTGTTTAAAAAAACTCCAACATGCATCTTGGAGCATCTAGAAACCTTGTGGCTTAATACTGTTATTCCCAATGCAGTTATTACAAATTAGTTTTTGTTAGTTAGAATGTGCTGAAAGGCTGTAGGAAAAAAAGTTCAAGAGTAAGACTAAATTTCCTTTTTGATAATGTTTTTTGTTCAGGAAATCACTGGATGAATAAAATAGTTTAATAAAAACTCTAAAATGCACCATGGAGCGTCTAGAAATCTCATGGCTTCATACTGTTATTTCTTCTATAGTTATTGCAGTGTAATCTTTGTTAGTTTAGATGTGCTGAAAAGATGCAGGTAAAAACAAAGTTGAAGAGTAACACTGAAGTTTCTGTGATCATAGTTTTTGTTCAGGCAATCATTATGAAAAGTGTTGTTTAAAAAACTCTAAAATACATTTTAGGGCATCTAGAAACCTCATTGCTTTTCTTTCCTCTACAGTTGTCAGACTACAGTCTTGCCTAGGCAAAACATGATGAATGAATGAATGAATGAATGAATGAATGAATGAATAAATGAATATCTGCTTTACAAAAACTGAACAGTAGGACAAACTGTGAAAAAAAGTAATCTGGATAATGTGAGTAGGCCAGGATGGGTTTGGCAGTGGGGGTGGGTGGGTGAGTCATAGAGCCTTTTTGCCTAGGGCACCAGTTTAATGAAGGCTGGACCTGTGTGGGATATGAATCTCTAATGCCAACGTGCCTTATTTACCTGATGACGAAGGTTTAGTTCCTTTACCTTGAATATTTGAGGTACCATTAGTACTTCAAAGGAATAGGAGGTCAAATAAGTTTGGATCATTCATATCTCAAAAGACTAGACACAGATCTCCATGGAGGAGTCTTTAAGACACTGAGTACAGAGGTTGCCAGTCTCTCCTGACAACTGTGATTTTTGAGGCCACTGATATTTTTAGCTATGAATCTCTGAGGTCTCAAGTTGAGTGATATGCGCATTATATTCATTAATAGGTCTGATAAGATACAAGTGAAGGGTAATTAAGACCTCTTTGCATCTAGTGGAGATGCATTTGGAGATGAGATGAGAAAGATAAAAGGCTTTCCAAACTGCTGTGTAGAAATGATAGTCAAAGAATGGGGTGGGAGTGGATGCATCACCTATATTGTAAGTGAAACTGGTTTGTTTACCTAAAGGAACTGTACTACATTTTCTACATTTAATTTGAGACCATTGTCTTTGCACTAATGGTTAACATGGTTTAACACATGTTGGAAAATAGTGAGTCAGTTGAATATTGAATGACAACACCCAGTTTAAAAAACAAGTAATCTCTGCGGTATCCCTAAAGTCTCAAAACAACCCACTAAACAAGTGCAGTGGGTCCAAAAACAAAACAGTGTAAGAAATTTCTCTGTGTGGAAGATTTTCAGTCCATATATCTCTAGTTAATCACTGTATATTAATCAGATCAGACAATAGTAGTAGAAGTAGCGAACTTAAACTTGTTTTAAGATAAAACAAAACAAAACAAAAAATAATAACAGAAAATATATAATTGTACAGCATTACTAAGTATTCAAAAGTAATCCAAGCAAGGCAGGCAGTCTGTTTCCAGTCGAAAATTCTTTAAGTACACAGACAAGCGATCCAAGTAAAACAAAAATAGAGTAATAATTTCCTCACAAGCCAACAATGCCCAATTTACAATCATCTGAAAACTTAGCAGTGCTAACCTGAAGGCCTGCGAAATAAATGTTGACGCATTACCACGTGCTCTATTAACTTCATAAGTGAATTAAGGTAATATTTCCAATTTTCCATAATTTTGGATCTAAGTCATGCATTATTGTTGGCTTTATCCGTAATTCCTGAGCAAAGAAGTTAAGAAGTACATTTTTTCTCTCTTTCTCCCTCTCTCTCTCTCTCTCTCTCTCTCTGTCTTGAGCACACACAAGCACACACACACACAAACACACATACACACACACACACACACACACACACACACACACACACACACACACACACACACACACACACACACACACACACGCATGCCCTTCTAATGCAGTAAGTGCTTTTTTTTGTTTTATTTATATTCCAACATTCACTAAAAGCAGCTTTCAAACTGCCGCACATTATAATAGTACCCATTTGTAAACCAGATACGTCCAATGGACATACAGTCCCTTTTCAGGGGTGACATAGTCTGCTTTGTGTGGTTTAGTTTCTTGACTTTGTACATACTGCACCCAGGGCTGATCAATATAAAGAACATCATTATGTTGAGGAGGTTTGCTTTGGCTGTGTTCTCAGAACCTCCCAGAAGATGTAAAAATGAATTTTTAAACTTACCTTTGGATATATGCCTAAATTTTAAAAATAGTTCCTCCTTCCCAGTTGGCAAAAGGGTTTAATTCAATAATTGCTTTGGTGACAGAGAAAGAAAATGCTTGGAGACCACTTCTGGACCTTTCATTATTTAACCAGGCCAGAATGCTTTCACTTCACAACCTATTGCCTGTTCTTCCTTATTTGAGTTTTTTGGTAATCTTAGATATAAAAGATGTTTAACATATTCCTATCCATCTGGAGTTCAGATGTTTCTTAAGGTGTTATGTGTCTGATCATGTTATCAGTCTTCTGCCTTAACCTTTGGGCTATCTGCTGCTCCAGAAATGTTCACAAAGGGTCTTGCTCCAGTTATAGATCATTGCAGGCTACAGAGTATCTACAATTTTACATATTTGTGCAACCTACTTATCTTTGTAGAGTTTTTTTTTTTTCAAAGTGTCAGGAATCTCTCACTTGGGTGAGAGATCTCCTATGCAGGCTGGGATTCCAACATTCAGAAGTCTTGTGACTCCATCACAAAGGTTTGTGTTCCTGGTGTGACTGCTAGACACCTCAGTACAAAGAACTTTTCTTCTACAGAAAAAAAAGGATCTATATTTAGATTTGTTCTAGGGGCTTTCCATTCAGACTTCAATCACTGTGAGGGAATACCTCAGGATTATGGGTCTCATGGCATCTATAATTCTCATGATACCTCAGGCAAGATTCAACATGGGAAAGATATAATGGTATCTGAAGTCCCTTTGGTGCCAGCACCAACAGATTCCAGTTCTGGGATTTGTCAAAAGAGAAATCACTTGATGGAGACATCAAATAATCCTGAATCCAGGTCTCCCCTTCTCCCCTCTTGCTTCAAAGCAGTTAGTAATCACAGATGCCTCAGACTTTGGGGCGCTATGTCAAGGGGGATAAAACTGCAAGATATCTGGGACATCCAAGACCAACAAGCTCATAAATATAAAAGTGATTATTGCCATTATCAAGGCACTCAACTCTCTGAATCACCTTTGATTTCCATAACTACTTGAAGTTGTTACAGACAATACCACAGTGATGTAGTACATAAACAAGCAAGGGGGAATCAGGTTGTCAAACTAGCATGGGGGGTTACTTTCATAAGACTGAACAACAGGAAAACCAAATGGGATTACCCAGAACACACAAGTCTGAAACTAAAAATGCAGATGAGACCATGTTTATTTATTTATTTGACATTTGTTTACTGGGGTGGTCTCATTGGGTCTACATAACCCGTTTTCAGCAGAGGCCTGGAGAGAAAAGCTCCACATACAGTATAATATAAATAAAATGACATTAGAAATCTATACAAAAATAAGTTGAAATAATATAAACTATGCTACAAGATATTACAATATATACTACACATCTAGACAATTCTATAGCATTAAAACATAGACAATAATAGTTACTCTCACCATATACATAGCCTATGAGTAGATAGTTTCCAAAATAGTATGTAGGTAGTGCATTGTATGACATTGACTGTTGTAGTACATGAAAAAATAGAATGTTGGTTTCAGTCAGGAAAATAATAGCCAGAAAGTTAGTGATGCAGAAAGGTAGTGAGAGAGTTAAGAAGGATAGATTCTTTACAGTCTGAGCAGTATCTTAAGGATATGGAGGAAACAGAGGAAACAGAGAAGGGGTTAGGAGTACCTTAGGATCATGCAGTCTATGAGACAGTGAAATGTGACAGAAGAGGAGGATGAGGCTAATGTGGAAGAAGGGGAAGAGCTGAGCATTAGGCAGGTTTTATGCAGGAGCAGAACCATCTATTTTTGAGATGATTTTTTAAAGAGGTTTTGAAATGGATTAGGCCAGGCATAGACCATGTAGCTAGAGGTAATGAATTCCATAGTATAGAGACAGAGTATGAAAACAGAGTGACCTGGTTTTTGTTGTAGGTTTTGAGATAGCAAAGAGATTTTTGTTTTCTGATTGTGGGGATCGATTTGGTGTGTAAAGTGTGACTAGACTGGCTAGTGCACGGCAGGCAGTAGGCTTGAAAATAAGGTTTTGCAAGTTGGATAGCTGAATAAAGGCAAGTTGGTTGGGGAGTTCAAGCCAGTTTAGTTCTAGCAGTGGTTTACAGTGGTGACTGTGATATTTAAGGTTTGTGGCAAATGTTGCAACTTTGTTGTAGCACTGATCCATCTTGCGTAGGGTAGAAGTCTATAAGTTATGATAGGAGCACCATAAAGAAGCGAGGGAAGTAAAAGTGTTTTTTGCAAGGGTAGTTTTGGTTGCTGCAGTAAAGAAATGTTTGTTACTATATAAGAGTCCCAGTTTTGATAAGTTTTCTTTACATTTTGCTGTATATGGGGGTTGAATGAAGGTTTATTGTCAATGATAACTCCTGGAAGATTGGTTTCTTGCACTGTTTCTATGACAGTGTTGTCAGATGCAAGGATTTTGAAATGATCAGTGACAGGGGAGGTGTTTTGGGGGTGAAAGAGTACTAGTTTAGTCTTCTTTGGATTAAGAATGAGTTGGACATTTTTTAGCTAGGATTCAACTGCTGTAAAGGACTGTAAGTTTTTGAAAGTAGTTGTGGTAATGATGGAGCAGTACAGATTATGGTGGAATCATCAGCGTACTGAGTGAGGGTTCCAGGGTAAGAGGCAGTATGAAGGTTGTTTGTGAAAATGTTGAAGAGTAGGGGTCAAGGATGGAGGCTTGAGGGACTCCAGTAGGGCGGTGGATAAAGGGTGAGAGTTTGTTGGACCATTTCAGTGCTTGTTTACGATCCTTGAGGTAGCTCTGAAATCATTTTACTGTGTTACCTGAGAAGCCTAAGTTAGTGTGTTAAATAGTAAGGGGTGAGACACTGTGTCAGAGGCCTTGGAGAGATCAAGGAATACTGAGGCTGTATAGTGTCCTGCATCTCTGGCCCTGTTTATGATGTCTGTAAAGGATAATAGGGCTGTAGCTGTGCTGTGGCTGGGTCAGAAGCCATGTTGGGTTTTGGTTAAAAGATTGTTTTGCTATAGGTATTGCATTACCTGCTGATGGATACCTCTCTCAAGAATTTTGGATATGGGTGACAAGATGAATATAGGATGGAAATTGGATGGTTCAAAAGAGTTGCCTCCTTTATGGATGGGGGTGGTGTGAGATTGTTTCTATATGATAGGTACTTCTGATTCGGATAAAGAGTTATTTATGAGGATACTGATTTGGTAGGTGATTGAGTTGGCAGCCAGTTTGAGGTGGTGTGGTGGAAGATTGTCAGCTGAGGTGGAGCAGGGTTTTAGATTTTGTAGCAGTTTCTTAATGGTGTCAGTGGGTATGGACTGAAATGAGAATGGGGTCCATATGATGTTTTCTTAAGTAGGGGGGTTATTAATGACAGGGTTAGACATAGCTGACGGTCTATGGTTGCTGTCTGAATAGGTTGAAGGGTGGGGGGTTCCAGTATTAGGGGTGTTAGTAGGTCTGATATTGATTATATGAAGTTCTTGTTAAGGTTTTCAGCTATTTGTGATGGAGGGGTATCAGGTGATAAGGTGTGCTATATTTTTGTTCCAGGGTTAAGTAGAGAAGATATGGAATTCCAAAATTCATTGGGGTTGATTTTATGCTGGAGCTGAAGCTGGAAATAGTATGACTTCTTATCTCTGCTGATTAGTTGTATCACTTTGTTACATAGTGTTTTGAAATTTACATGATTTTGTTCATTTTTGTTTAGTTTCCAGGTCATCCAGGCTAGGTCCCTTTGCTTCTTCAGGTGTTTACATTCCTTAGAGAGCTATGGTGCTGAGTTCTTTTTGATTATTTTCAAACGAATGGGAGCTAGGGTATTAAGTATGTGAAGGAAGGTGTTATTAAAGTGTAGTACAGCATCATTAAGGGGTAGTCGTTTAAGGGGTGTCCAGTCTATTTCATGTAGGAGGTTGTTGAATTTACGCTGACAAAAATTAGTTGCGTTCCTTACTGATTTTACAATGTATATTAGTTGTTGGGAGTTTGTTCTAAGGGAATAAGCTGGCAGATAATCACTCAGGGAGCTAGTCAGTGTACTGGAAGAGGGGTAATGGCAGGCTGAGATACTAGGATCCAGTCTAGGGTGGATTGGCAGATACGATCTTTGCTGTATCTTGTTGGAGTATTGATAAACTGAGAAAAAACATACAGATTTATACTATTTATGGGAGAGTTGGAAGCTATGGTTTGCCAATGTATATTTACATCTCCTAAGATTATTATTTTGAGGTTTATTGCTTGGAATGTCCAGGATAAAATATTTTCCAACACTGGTATATTGTGACCTGGTAGGATATATATTACTATTATGCAAATCTTTTTTGATGTGTTGAGGTTCAAAAAGAGATTAGTACCTCAGCATTAGGTCTAGTCAATCAGCATTACAAATGTATTCCAGAATGGGATATAGTTTTATAGCACAATCTCATTTTACAAGCTTCCTACATTCTATCAAAGCAAAACTGTGTGGCAGACAAGCTAAGCAGGGCAAAGTCAGACCCTCAGGATGGAAACTAAATCAAGGGAGTCTTCCAAGATTTGATCCATCTGTGGGGAGCTCCTCAGTTAGACCTTTTTGCTTACTGTCTGAATAATCGGCTGGCAAAATTGTTCATAGGTTTATACTAAGCTAATAACCACTATGGCTTTTAGAAGCCTAGCTGTACAACCAAATTGTGCCCCTTTAGTTATTGCATTTTTTTATGTTATTTAAAGGGGTGTGTGTATACGTTAGAACATGATTTAAAGACTGCATCTGTTCATCAGAGAAATGGGCATCAGACCAAGGGTTTCCCATCCAGTGATCCATGTTACCCTTGAAAAGGGTTAGGGAAGAATTCTGCTTCACATGGATGGGAAGCCTATTCCAGAGAATGGGAATTCTCTGAGATGCATGTCTGTCTCTCCAGTATGTCCTATTTATGTTGCAAGCAACGTTTAGATAATAAGATCTAGTAGTTCTGTTTTTGTTTGGTTTTTGGATATGCAAAAGGTGTATCAGAATGGGATCCAAGGACGTCTTCTCTGTCAGATGTAGATTGCCTCTCAGAAATCTGTAGGAAACAGAATATAGAGATAGGGATATGAGGTGATCTATGTAGGACTTTATGGGCATTTCAATTGTTCCATGTTTCTGGCCAGGTGCATACCAAAGAGGGCATTATACTCAATGATGAGTTTGATGAGTGCCTTGCATGGAATCGTATGCTCCAGGACTCCATGTTGAAGGCTTGAAAAACAAATGCCTTTTCTTCTTCTTGAACAATAATGTTTTTGTGTGCTTTTTCACCCTAGCCATTGATATCCAATGCACTTCTGAAACTTCAAAAGGAATCCCCAGAGATCACTGTGGCGACTCCCTTATGGCCCATGCAGCAATGTTTCACTTTTCTTTTGGAATTGGCCAGGGGCAATAGCCATAAGCCTCCTTACTGACTGGATCTGCTCAAACAAGATATATTCTTACCCCAAACAATATCAAATGGCTGCCTGATAGGGTCTTAATATCTCTTACAGACTGGTTTACTCAGGATGTGCAGTAAGTACTAATGGAGACAAGAAAGCTTGTTACTAGAAAATCCTATATTGACAAATGGAAACGGTTTTCTAGTTGGAGTCTGTTTTCAATAATTGCATGAGTCACTTTCCAATGGCCTGTCTTATTCCTCAGTCAAGTTTCATTTGTCATACTTTCAGCAATGTTTGCCCATGGGTCCCCCTCTTTATAGGCATTTTTATGTCAAAATATTTTATAAAAGAGTTTTGCATAAGAGACCCTCCAAGAAAACTACTGGCTCCTCCTTCAATATTAATTTTGTGTTAGAGAAGCTAACTTTGTTCCATTCGAACAAGCTCATCTGTCTGACTTGAGATTCATAACATGTAAAATAGATTTAATGGATGTTCATCGTGTTACACTGCTGCAGTCATTACACTTGGGTTATCCTGCCATCAGGTGGTCCAGCAGTCGGCCAGAGTTCCAAAGTCTTGGTCCAGCGTCGGTTGCTGTCGCTTCTTCTGTGACGTCAGTGTGCCAGGGGTATATAAGATGCATCCGATGCCATTTTCTTCAGTCTTTCTTGCCGTGTGGTGCCCGAATCAGAAACAGTTCGCAAGTGCCGGTCGGCCGACTCTTGAGATTTTCAAAGTCGAATTTCAGATCCGAAGTCTTCAATAAAGCTAAGTAGCCCATTGGGGAAACTTTTTTCTTGCCTCAGACCGATGTCAGAAAAAGTTAATAATTGTATTTCTTGTGGGAAGCAAATACCTCATAAAGACTTCCACTCTTACTGTATTCCATGCCTAGGCATGATCATGACATCACTAGCTGTCGGTTTTGTGCTAGATTTAAAAAACACACTATAAAAAGACGTTTTGATTTTGCTTTGCACTACTTTGGCCGAAGGTTCAATTATACCATGCCGTCGTATCAACCGACGACCGCAATACTGAAAAAACACAAGGATAAAGACAGGCATCCGAGGCCCAAAACCGATGACAAAACCTCTTCTAGGCCAGTCGCCGGTTCGCCGGTTCTCAGTGAGGCGCTTTCGCAGTCCCTGACACCCGCTACCTCAGAGCCACAGGCCGCCTCCGACTCCCACGTGGAGACAACTAGGCCTCTGGAAACTCATGGTATTGGGCCTATGGAAACTAATCCCTCAGATGGGTCCAGAGCCACTGAGCAGGCATCGGCTTCTGAAGGTGTTTTCAGACCTTCACAACTTACCATTAAAATAACAGCCAAGACAAAAGTACCATTAAAGACAAAGAAACAAGTACAGCATTCTCCTCGACAGTCCTCCATGCCTAAAAAACAGATGCTTAAAATGGCCGAAGACCTCATTACTCTAATCAGGGGTTCCCAACCCCCTCCTGAAAAAAGACCTAGGCAGGATACAGACTATGATTCCTCTGATCAGGTTTCCATTTCCTCTGATTCCTCTTCAGACCAGGGATACTCTCTACCCCCCTATGAGGACTCTGTTGCTGAAGAATCTATCCCTTCAGCCTCTCCTCCTGAGGATTACTCTTTTGGGGAAACTTTACATACCATGAAGGAGCATTTCCATTGCGAAAGTCAGGATTACTCAGAATCCAAGAAAAGGCTCAGGGATTTCCTTTTATTGCCTCAGCACAGGCCCTTGGCTATTCCACCTGTGCTTGATATTGTAGTTGATGTGTTCTCTGAATCCAGCTTATCTCCTGATTCTTTGCCCCCTGCACCAGCCAAGCCAGATAGATATTATAGAGTCCCAGACTCTCACAAGTTCCTTTATAAAAACCCTTTAGTGGATCCAGAAACTATTTCCCAAGGTCCAAAAGGGGTTAAGGCTTCCATTGCAAAAAATCCAGTGCCCTCTGACAGAGATTCCAGAGCTTTGGATAGATGGGGGAAGAAAGTATACACTAGTGCAACTTTAGCAGTTAGAGCTTTAAATTGCCAGTTTCACATGCTTAAGTACCAACAATATTTAATGACTCAGTTAAAACAGAAAATGCTTGCAAGCTCGGAAGCTCCTGATTGTAAATAAATGCAGGATTTATTACATGCAGTTGAACAGGTGGGAAAACGTACTCTACAATGTGGTTTTGATTCTTTAGAGGCCTCTTGTAGGGCTGCAGTTACAGGTTCTGTGATTCAAAGACATGCTTTGTTAAAAGAGCAGAGTTTACCTGATCATGTTAAGGCAAAATTATTGGATGCTCCTTTACAGCATGATACCTTGTTTGGTGTTAAGGCAGAAGAGGTGTTAAAGAAAATGGAGGATAAAGCTAAATCTATGCAAACAGTCAAGGATTTCTTACAGGTACAGACACCTCGTTTTATCAGAAATTGGCCAACAAAGAATTGGTCCTTTCCAGTGTCAGACAGGCCACCGAGAGGCAGATACAGACGCCCAAGAGGCAGATCTCAACCCTAAGGCTCAAACAGACAATGACAGTGGGGCACTTCAACTCCAAAAGGAGGTGAGGACAAGTCTCAACCTTACAGGAAACTGTCACAATGACTTTCCCCTTCGTACACCAAGCACTTCCCTTTTGGAAGCCCCCTTAGGGGGAAAACTAGCACTTTTTTCTCAAAACTGGCAAACAATCACCGAAGATAAATGGGTTCTGAATATTGTGTCTCAAGGTTACAGGTTCCACTTTCATACTTTACTAAGGCTAAAAGGAATGCCAGACCTGCCACAAAATCAATGGGCAGAGGCACAAAAACAAATTTCAGCCCTCATGGACATGAGAGCTATTCAAAAAGTACCACAACAGGAACAAGGACAAGGATTTTACTCAAGACTCTTCCTGGTCCCCAGAAAGGACAAGGCCTGGAGGCCCATACTAGACCTTTCAATTCTAAATACTTACCTGGATATTTTGAAATTCAAAATGTTGACATTACAGCAGCTTCTACCCATGCTGGGCAAGAAGGCTTGGCTTGTTACTCTGGACCTCAAAGAGGCATACCTGCATGTCCCTATCAGACAAAATTGCAGAAGATACCTCAGATTCAAAACTGGTACAATGCACTACCAATTCTCTGCACTGCCCTTTGGCTTATCTACTGCGCCCAGGGTCTTCACAAAGTGCCTGGCACCAGTAATTACATTTTTCAGACAAAAAGGAATTCAAATATATCCATACCTGGACGACTGCCTCATTCAAGCAGAGACAAAGGACATTCTTCTACAGCATCTGGCATTTGTAAAAAGGTTGTTAATTTCTCTAGGGTCCACTGTAAATGAAAAGAAGTCAAAACTAGTGCCCTCACAACAGATTATATTCCTGGTGCCAGCTTAAATACAACGGCCCAGATGGCTTACCTCACGCCAGACAAACAAGTTCAACTAACTCATTATTTTCAACTACTGGCAAAAAAGTCCCATCTCCCTGCAAGAAAAATTCTGCAGGCCCTGAGATTCATGGCATCCTGCATACTACTAATACCATATGCCAGACTGCATATGAGGAAATTACAATGGTACCTAAAAAGTGTTTGGACTCAACACTCTCACAGTCTAGAAGCAACGTATCAAGTTCACCTGCAAGCACAATTCCTGCCAGGAAAGAAAAATACTCTGGCAGACGATCTAAGCAGAAATATCATGGACCCTCACGAATGGAAATTGAATCCACAAATCTTCAGCATGGTAATGCAAAAATGTGGATGCCCAGACATAGATATTTTTGCCTCCCCACTGAATTGCCAACTACAAAAATTCTGCACAAGGACTTATCACAAGCAAGCATGGAAAGTGGATGCTCTATTGTTCAGCTGGAAAAACCTAAAAGTTTATGCCTTCCTGCCACTGCCTCTCCTTTCAAAGGTACTCCTAAAAGCCAGACAAGAAAAACCACAGATGATCCTGATTACTCCAGACTGGCCACGCCAGCACTGGTACCCTATCTTAAGGAACTTAGCTCAAGGCCCACTATGGATTTTGCCTCAAATTCCACACCTTCTGACTCAATAAAAATCAGATCCTGCACGGTCAGCTCAAAACCCTAAACCTGGCTGCACGGCAGATTCATTAGTCAAACAGAAAACACCTCTCTCTAAAGCTG
The DNA here is from genome assembly GCF_019279795.1 of Protopterus annectens. Lineage (NCBI taxonomy): Eukaryota > Metazoa > Chordata > Ceratodontiformes > Protopteridae > Protopterus > Protopterus annectens. Next base: position 1,242,296,981 of record NC_056743.1, read on the forward strand.
TCATGAATGTCATTTTGGAGGCCAGGAGGCCTAGCACCAGGAAAGCTTACTCAGAAAAATGGAAGAGATTCTGCACCTGGAACCAGGCTCAAAACCTTGACCCTCTTGTTCCAAACATTCCTCAGATTTTACAATACTTAACTGAGATGCTGGACAGAGGCCTATCCTTCTCATCAATTAAGATCCACGCCTCTGCCATTTCAGCACATTACAACACGGATCCTCCTTTATTCTCTCATCCCTTGCTAAAACAGTACCTCAAAGGGGCTAAAAACATAAGACCACCCCGGAGAGCACCAACACCAACTTGGGACCTCAATTTCATTTTGGAAAAACTAACCCTGCCACCTTGTGAGCCAGCCAATACAGCCGATCTAAAATTTTTATCATGGAAAACAGCTCTGCTCCTAGCAGTAACTTCAGCATGAAGAGTCTTAGAGCTACAGGCATTAATGGCAGTGGAACCTTTTATAATTTTTCATCAGGACAGGGTTTCTTTAAGGACAAACCCTACCTTTATGCCAAAGGTGGTATCTAGTGTGGCTCTTAACCAAACCATTCATTTGCCAACTTTTTATCCAAACCCCCAGAATAAAGAGGAGAAACTTCTGCATTCTTTGGACATACACAGGCAGCTACGCTTCTACTTGGACAAAACAAAAGCTTTCAGGAAAACTGAGCAACTGTTTGTAGCATATGCTGCAGGATCACAGGGCAAGGCTATCTCAAAGCAGACTATATCCAAATGGATAGGACACTGTATACATTACTGCTACACACAGCATGGAAAATCATTTCCAAATAACATTAGGCCACATTCCACCAGGGCATCAGCCACTTCAACAGCCTTTCTCAGAGGAGTACCTACCAAGGAAATTTTGGAGGCTGCAACTTGGAGTTCAGTGCATACCTTTACCAACCATTACCACCTGCCTCTTTACTCTAAATCCAGAGCAGGATTTGCCACTGCAGTTCTACAGGGCCTCATAGCCAATCCTAACTCTTTATAGACCAGCCACCCAACCTTAGCTTTGGGATTCTACCCACCCAACCTTAGCTTTGGGATTCTACCCAAGTGTAATGACTGCAGCAGTGTAACACGATGAACATAGTACAGTTTTGTACCTACCATAAATGTAGATGTTCGAGTGTTCACACTGCTGCAGTCCAGGTTACCCTCCCTCCATCCCCTCTGAACTAGCTGAACTTATCTATACCTTTCTATCCTATACAGCCTTTGTGGGTGTATTTGCTTGTAAATGAAGGTATTGTTGTTATTTTTATATGTATATTTTTTATTAACAATATGTATTGCCTACCTACTTGGGGGCACCTGACATCTGGGGCAAGAAAAACTGAAGAAAATGGCATCTGATGCATCTTATATACCCCTGGCGCACTGATGTCAGGGAAGAAGCGACAGCAACTGATGCCGGACCAAGACTTTGGAACTCTGGCCGACTGCGGGACCGCCTGATGGCAGGATAACCCAAGTATAATGACTGCAGCAGTGTGAACACTCGAACATCTACATTTATGGTTGGTACAAAACTGTACTTTACTCTGACCTCTGCAAAAAGACTGTCTGAGTTGCAAGCTCTTGTGGTGGGTCATCCTTATCTCATTTTCCAGAGAGACAGGGTTTCCTTGAGAACTAATACTTCATTTATGCCTAAAGTTGTATCTGAGTTTACTTTAGGATAAATTATCCATCTCCCTGTGTTCTTCCCAGAATCCCAAAAGGAGGGAGAAAGGATACTTCAGTACTTAGGTACTATCTTGACAGAACAAAATATTCCAGAACATCCAGTCAATTGTTCATTTCTTGTGAAGGTAAAAAGAACTTTTGTCAAAGCAGACTATTTCTAAAGGATTGTCTAAGGCTATTACCTTTTGTTAGCTCACCACAACAAAACTATTCCAGACAGGGTCAAGGCATATTTCAAGTAGGGCCTTAGCTTTATCTTTTTGAAAAGGGTTGGACTCTAGAAGTATTCCAGATGCAACAACTTGGTCCTTTGCTTATACTTTTACAAAGCACTATAAGCTAGATTTGTTTTTCTCCAAGTCTAGGTCAGGCTTTGTTAGGACCATTCTCCAGGGACTCATGGACCCTTCTCCTTCCACCTCCCATTTGTTCTAAACTATGGTTATCTTCCCTTATAACTTAGGGTATTGCAGCAATGATAAGTATGAAGAACATAATACAGTTGTGCAAGCAAACTTTCCATAGCAGTAGCTGTTCAGATGATCACTGCTGCAGTAGCTGCTTTCACCCTCCATCACCATTGTTTTTAGTGCACTTTTTATGTCAGGGTGTGTGCATTTGTATTCTGTTGTTCCTAGCAATGTCCGCTCAGTGCTCAGTCTCCCCTTCTTAGTCGGCATGAAAATTCTGGAGGGCTTAGCACCAAAACCTGTCTTTGTAGTCAGCTCAGCTCAAGCTAATTAATGGTTTGGCAGTATGAAAAGTACTCTGAAGTTTTTGGAGCTGTCTAGCTGTTATATCCTACCCAGGATATAACCCATATTACTCAGGCTACTGCAGTAGTGGTCACTCGAACATCCACTGTTATGGTGAGGTTACTTACACAACTGTACTTTTGCCGGTAAGGTATTGTATTTACGATGCACCCATTTTGTAAACATAAAATGTACTACTTCAACTGTTTTGGCAGGAGAAAAAATGTCCTTCACCCCTGTGTTTATGGCTTTGCTCATTACTTGTATGTTATCATTTCAAAGTTGTTATGACTTAAAGAAACAGTGATCACTAAATAAAGCAATAAAAGATTATTTGCTTTTTTTCTAAGCTAGACTGCAGAAAGCTTTAACTTTTTGATCCTACACATATCACTTCAATCTTTAGTGCATACAAAGGTATATTGAAAGACACAATCATGCCTAAGCTAAATAAATACGAACATATAGATGTCAAACAACTGAAGAAATCCCTAAAACCTCTACTAATAATGACAGCATAGATTACCATAAGGTGCTCAAGATGGCGGGCAAGGAAGTATTATACCGCTGAAAAACAGTTATATGTGGTTGCAAGCATGATAGAAGGGCATTTGTTGCCTTTTATCTGATTTATAAACAATGTTATCACAAAAGCAATTTTGCGATGTGTGTAAGATGTCAAATAGAAATGTTTCACATAATCTAGATGTTGTGAACAAACTGATAAAGAAATTTAAATGTTCAGTGGACCTTTTAGAATGTAGAGCTAGGAAACAGTAAATGCTAATGCATCACAATGTTATGCTGATGGAAACTGCTGAATTGAAATACATTATTAATGGCACTAATTTTGAATTTGTGCTAAACCCAGCAGAAGGTAGACAAATGCAATATTTTGACAGAAGCCACATTTAAAGCTTTGAAATTACAAGACACAGTATCATAGTCAGCATGCAATTCACTGAAGTATTGTTTGGGGCATAAAGTGAAGTTTATTAGTCAGAGATTACTGTTACATAAGTACAAGAGTAAGAACTGTAGTTCTAGTTCAAGTTGTGTGTTAGCTCAGACTACAAATTCAGCAAAAGCATTGGGTCACATAATATGTAGAACCCTGACATAGTAAAATGAATAAATACCATATAATCAAAGAAACATTTTTGCATTTGAGCTGGTGTCTGTTTGACTGTATCCTTGAATTTTGTTCAGACATATAATAAACAGAGTCTTCATTGTACAACAATGATAGAAGTAACAAATTAACAATACCAGTTATTTTAGACTCCCTATTCTTCCACTGTGTTCACTTTTATCATGCTATGCCACTATACTATTGTAATAGTATTTTTTAATACATTTACTATGTTCTTGTATTATAAGTTTAATCTTTCCTTTTGCCTGTTCTGTATACAATTTGCTAACCTGTCAATCAATTCTTATACCACCATAGAACTTTGACATGAGAAAATGTCTTTATTCTAAATAACTGACCATTCACATTAATTTTACATACCTTTAAGACCAGCCTACAAAAGTTACACCTACCTAAAATTAAAACATAAAAAAAAAATCAAGAAAAGAGAAGAAAAAACTCTGCCTGGGAAGAATTTTGCAGCTGGAAAGCAAAAAACAGTTCACTTTTCAGCTTTGGTACAGGATATAGCATCTAGTAATTTAGAGCTTTGACATGAGAAAATTCATTGATTCTAAATAACTGACCATTCACAATAATTTAATGTACCTTCAAGACAAACCTATAGATGTTACACCTACCACAAGGAAACATTTCCATGCTATCTAAAGATTTTCTTATTCCACTCGGTGTTACTTTGTAAGATTTGTAATGGGTCTTCTAAATGAAAAAAAAAATGAGAACTAGGCAATAACTCATGCAAAACGTGATCAGAGTGCAACATTTCCAATGTTTGGTCAGCAGGTTGATTTCTCACAGTGTGAAAACTGCAATTGGGGAAAAAACAGTTGAGTCAATTCATTTAGGGAAATCTAATTACTTGCTAGTAATTGTCCTGACTGGATGTGAACAAAGAAGAAATTTGGAAAAAGTAACATAAAATCAAAACATAAAAGAAAAAACTCTGCCTGGGAAGAATCTTGCAGCTGTTCAGCAAAAATCATTTCAAGTTCTAGGTTTGGTACAAGAGATAGCATCTAGTAATTTAGAAGAAAAATAAATCAAACATATCCAGAGGTGTTTAAAATATGTGAAGCACTGAATGAATATATACTGTTAAATAAGGATAGCCCTGAAACAACAGGAGCACTTTAACTAGCTGTTCAGATGAGCTTATAAAAATGCAAAAATCCGAAGATGAAATGAATACAAAGTTGTCACAAAGTTTCTGAAGGAGAGTTGTTAAAAATAGCAGCAATGGAAAACAGATCATGCAGAGAAAGCCTGATATTTTCTTCTGTACCAGATAAACTTGAAAGAACAGACTGTACTGATTTTATGAGTAAAGATAAACAACTGCACTGGCATTCCACAGTAGAATTTGTTAACTGAAGTGATACACTGTGTGCATGCCTCAAACCTGTCTATGAGAATACAGACATGACCTATATTAGTAAAGATGGAATCATACCAGTAGAAGGAGCTGCTCCTGACAAAACTGTGTCAGAAAGAAAAATTATTAACAACTGAGGATGGCAGAGTGTTTGTGGAAAATGATTATTCAAGTACACCAAACAGAAGAGAAGCAAGTTTATCCCAGTAATCAGGGGATGTTGAGAGGCATGTGTGAGATTCAAGCTGCTGTATCCAGTTGTCTTAAGAATACTTTTCCTGGAGGGATAAAGAAATGTTTGGATGCAGAACAGACTAGGAGGAAATACAGTTTAGTTAACAAATGGGACCCTACTTCACCACCCCCCTGCACCATCTTAACACTTAGTAATGGTTGCTAACCTTAAACCTAAATCTGCCCCTTCCCTCAATCTTAATCCTGCACCTTACTTTTTTAAAAACCTTCCTGTAACACTGCTACTACACAAGACACACTCAGATACACATTCACAAACACTCACAAACAACACTATATCTGTTTCCTAACCTAACTCTGATCCTCACCTTAAAAATACACAAACATGCATACAAACACACAACATCCATCCTTCACTCATCTCAAATTCTAACCTAAGTCACATGCACAAACACTTTCACCCCTCCAAACCCACTTGCCTTTCTCAGCATTACACACCATCAACATTTCTACTACTCGGCTATCCGTACTACCATCAACATTAAACCACAGCCCCTGCATTTGTCGAAGAAACAGCATTCAACAAAATGTGGAGGGACCTATTTAGATGCACATACTAATTACTTATCTTTACTTTCCAGTAAATTTCACACATCTCTAACATCACTATAATCTCTACCTCTTTAAAGAGACTGAATGGTTAATTAATGAATCAATTGTTCCATTGTAATAAGATGTTATATATAAGTTTAGTGTGGTATGATTAAATTGTTGGGACTCCCTGTGGAGGGTTATTCTGAAGCACCATGGAGAATGCACTTTTAAATTGTTACTCCCAGTATGTATAGGATTCATTTTTTTATTGGTATAGAAACAATCATTAAGAAGAGTGATATGTAAACAGTGCATGGACAAGGCATGCAAAAAAACAGTATGTTATACAAAACAGTCAGTTCAGTTTAAATGGTTCATACTTCTTTCCATGCATTAGTAGTAAAATTATAACTTAGTAAACTAATAATCTGATGTTGTTAATCTTCACCCAATCCTTGACAGTGGGTTCAGCTCTGAACCTCAGAACTGACTCGGCCATATCTTCCAGCTCGTGCTCTCCAAACTCTCAAGCCAGGCACTACCCATAATGCTCCTCAAAGAGATTACCTCAGATCTCATTTACTGCTTTGCAGACCAGACTTGTCAGTTTCCTTCTCTTGAGCCTTGGCTTTTCAGTGAGTAATTGTTCATTTTTTTCTTAGCTATCTGTATTCTTAATACCTTTATTCTTATGTTCTTAACGCTATCTACCCATTCCTCTAAGCTTATTTCTAAAAATCCTTTCTACTGCTGGCAGAACTTCCATACCATTGCTGGTACTTCTTTTCCTTACCTTTGTGTAGTGTTATTACCATTGCTGGTATTCTTCTGTAATTCCCTTCTATCTTTCTTTCCTCTATTATAATAAAAAAAAAAAAAAAAAAAAAAAAAAATTGACTCTTTGCCCTTTCCTGTGTCGCATGACCTTAGGGACAGTTGTTGTCAGTTGATAGAAAAATGTCTGACCAGAAACAAATTTTACCTGCTAAGCCAAGTAGAGGCACTTCAGGTTTTAAAAGATGTCAAAAATGTGAAGGCAAGATGCCTAATTCTGATGACCACTCTCTATGTTTATGCTGCCTAGGAAAATTAGACCTACTAGAGGACTGTTATATATGTCATGGATTCTCCACTCGAACCCTAACTGAAAGGAAAAATGCATTGACCCTCAAAGGACTCCTTAAATCAAACTTTGAAGAGGCCTTATCTGAGCCTAGACCTGAGACTAACACTTCTTCCTCATCTTTCTCTGCTTCAAGGAAAAGGGCTTCATCGGTTCCAAGATTTTCAGAACTGACAAAAAAAATTGCCAGAACCATCCTCTGTACTGAAGAGCTCCCCAGTGCCAGATGAATTACCGACGTCAAAAACCAAACATTCCTCTTAACCAAAAACAACTCCCACTTCAGCACCAACTGATTCCTCAGTACCGAAGCTAATTCAACTACCACGAACACAATATTCTCCATCCATCAACCAATTCAAGGATATTCCACCTAGCCCCTTCTTGGAAGCCAGACCTCCAAAATTGCCCTCTGTATGCTCCTTCTGATCTACTAAGAGCCTATCTGAGACTGACATATTGAGACTGATGAACCAGCTCCTTACAGCTAGGGGGTTACCCTTGGTTCCTAGCCATGCTGGCCTTGGACCAAGCCTAGCTATAACCCCCCATATCATCCTCTAACTCCAATCAAGACCTTGGAGCCCTTGGTTCTGACTTCTCCAACATCGACTGTTTCAGTACGGGTAGCTTCTTTGTCTCTAGTTCTGAAGGTTGCCTTGAGTTCCTCTGAACCTCGGCACTGGAGATCTCCTGGGGTTGGGATTCTCTGGTTGAGTCTGAGGGGCTTGGAGTGATTTCCTTTCATTTGGAACCATCCATGTCTCTTGGCACTTCAACCTTTGTACGATTGACCTAGACTTCTGTTCCAGAGGCTGCCTCCTCAGTGCGGGATGTGACCCTGGTTCTGAAGGAGACTGTTTCAGTTCCAGGCTCCCATCCCTGTACGGGGGGAGCAACCTTTAGGATAATGGAGAAGGCATTGTCCATTGGGGACTGTCAGTCTTTGCCATCCCTGTCAGGACAGATTTCTACTTCTTCTAGACCAGAGCTACCATCAGTCTCAGACCCGGGACAAAGGGCACAAAAGTCCCAGGTGACTCCCATCATAGTGGTCTCCTCTTCAGATACTTTCCCAGATTATATCCCTGACGGAGTCCCTGCAAAGAAGAAGTGTAAGAGGAAGCACCTGGACTCCCTGGAAGAGTCCTTCACAGAAGATACTGATTTTGATGAAGGGGAAAGTTCCCCCAGGTCACCGCCTGGTGATGCTTCCTTCAGAGACATCCAGGAAATCCTACAACAGAGAGGTAGCTGGTCTTCCATTTAACCTTCCTCAGAGGAATCAGTATACCTGGAGGCTTTTTGTGCCCAACCCTCCACTTCTTGGATCTCTCTGCCCACTGATGATCTAATTAAACTGATTGCTCAGTTGCAGAGGAAGATGCGCAACTCCATAGAGCCAATCCCCAAGAGACTTGACCAGTTATTATCAGCACCTAAAGATGAATCACATGGTCTAAGCGAATTCCTCTTGATGCCATGGTGATAGCAGCTGCTACCAAGAGTGATCCTGCTGTAGAGAGTCCTACTATCCATCCTCCTAACAAGGAGTCTAGGACATTGGATAGATTTGGGAAGCGTGTTTATGCTTCAATGACCTTAGCTCTAAGGTCCTTGAACTATATGGCACACTTTACCAGATTACAGAGAGATTTGATTAAAGAACTTTCAAACACTCTCTCAGGAGCAGTGGCTGAAGAGGTCCATGACAAAGTTTCCTCTCAGCTTGCAACCCTAGATGCTATCTTCAACTCGTCCATGAGGCTCATTGCTCATGCAGCTGAGGGGACAACTAGGACAGCAGGTTCAGGTATAGCCATTAGAAGGCACTCCTGGATGTGCTTGTGTGACTTTGTGGAGCCATTCAAAGTGTCATTCGTCAATGCTTCTTTTGATGGATCCACACTTTTTGGCCTGAAGGTTAAAGACACTCTAGCCAGAAGTGAGCAAGATGGGAAGACCCTATCTGCCATAGGCATATGTTTCTCCACCCCTCAGTGGCCTTATTCAAGGAACTAAAGGAGTGGGAGACTCCAAAGGGCCTTTCCAAGACTTATGAGGTAAAGACTTCCCCAGGGCAGAGGAGGAAGCAATGGGAGATGCCACCCTAGGGGCAGAAATGGAGCACAGAATCAGGAGTCCAGAGAGTCCTTCTCTGGAACTTCCTATCAGCATCCCTGAAAGGGTGCCTGATTGCCCTTTTCTGGAGGCAGTTGGGGAGTGATTATCCTTGCACCTACCGGCCTGGCAATTAATAACTTTGGACAAGTGGGTGCAGGGAATAATATCCAGTGGCTACCAAATTCCACTATCTGCAAGTCCCAAAACCCAGAAGAAACTCCCAGATGTTCCACCCAATCAAAGGGAAGCAGCAGTCTTAGAAATTCAAAAACTGCTTGAAAAAAGAGTCATCCAAGAAGTCCCACAAGACCAAACAGGATCCAGTGTTTACTCAAGATTTTTTTAGTGCCCAAAAACAGGGGACTGGAGACCCATTTTGGATCTCAGCCACTTCAACAAGGTAGTTCAACAAACCAAATTCCAGATGGTCTTGGTACAATACATACTTCCTTTTTCAGAAAAAGGCAACTGGATGTGCTCTATAGACCTCCAAGATGCTTAGTACCAGATAAAAATGGAAAAAAGCTCCAGGAGATTTCTACACTTCTAGCTAGGAGCCAGTCATTCCTAATTCAGAGGACTGCCCTTTGTTCTAACCACAGCCCCCAGGGTGTTCACAAAATGTATGGCAGTGGTTGCAGCTCACCTCAGACTGCAAGGTTTTCGAGTCTTTCCATATCTCGACAACTGGCTTCTCACTGCTACCACCAGGTGACTCTTAGAACTGGCAAGAGATTACACTATAAATGTTTGCACATCTCTAGGCATAACAATAAATTGCAAAAAGTCCAACCTTCAGCCTTCTCAGCAACTGGAGTTCATTGCTGCTCATTTAAATACTGTCTCAGGGATTGCTTCTCTCCCTCCAGAAAGACTACAAAGCATCTGAATTCAAGTCAGACAAATTCTCCAAAACAACAGGGTTCCAGTGAGACTTTTCCTTTAAACCTTAGGATCTATGGCTGCTTCAGTCACTCTGGTTCCTCTAGTGAGGTTTCATATGAGAATACTGCAGTGGTTACTAGCAGCCCAATGGTCTCTGATACACCAACAAATGTCTTATCTAGTTTTGATTACCAGCCATTGCAAACCTCAAATGGTGGCTTCCACTCTGACCAGATTCTCTTGGACCAGCCATTCATCCTGCCTCAGCCTCAAGCCATAGTGACCATGGATGCTTCCCAGATAGGGTGAGGGGCATTACCTGGGAAAGACAGTCCAAGGCACATGGTCCCAACTGGAGGCCAATTTACACATCAATGTTCTGGAAATGAGATCAGTGCTGTTAGTATTGCAAACATTCCAAGATGCCCTTCCTCTAGGGACAGTAGCAATTCCAACAGACAACATGTCGGCAGTCTCGTATATCAACAAACAGGGGAGAAACAAATCTTACTCATTATGTCGAGAAGCACTCAGAGTATGGCAATGGGTGATTTCTTCCAACCACTTTCTGATAGCAATGCACATCCTGGGAAGTTCCAATGTGATAGCAGACAAATTGTGCAGACCTATTCTTATGCCTCACGAGTAGTCTCTGAACCCTGTAGTGGCAGACAGGATTTTTTGCCATTGGGGCCAACCTTGCTGTGACCTCTTTGCTTCTCTCCTGAACAACAAGTGCAGAAGTTACTTCACCCTAATCCCCCCACCGGGGGAGACACCTAGAGATGCTCTTCTCTACATTTGGCCTCCCGGTCTGTTATATGCCTTTCTCCTGACTCCTCTTATATCACAATTCCTAAAGAAAGCCAAAAGGATGGAGAATTCATTAATCCTCATTGCCCTCTTCTGGCCTTGACAAGTTTGGTTTTGTTTTCCTCTGGCCTCCTTTATTATTGAAACCATGGATTTTGGACTCAGTTGCAGATCTGATAACTCACCCAAAGGGCATGGTTCATCCCACTCTCCAACATCTCAAGCTCACTGCGTGTCTTCTCCAATTCCCATGACTGCTGGGCATCTTTTCCTTTCTCCCCCTGTCCAACGTATTATTATTGCACATCACAAGCCTTCTACTAGTAAACTGTATCAAGGCAAATAGTAAAAATTTTACCAGATGGGCCTTGAACAAAGGACTGAACTCTTATGCCAATCCCATTCTTGAAGTTCTGGACTTTCTAAACATACTTTTTCAATCTGGGTCCTCTGCATCTACAATAAAAGTTCATCTGGCAGCGATTTCAAATTTCGATTCAGCTGGAATGACTCTCCTTTAATGTCTCACAAGCTTTGTAAAGCATTCTTGAAGGGACTCTTGCTAACAAAACCCCCATTTAAAGAGCCAACACCCCTTTTGAACCATCAGCATCTTGTAATTTGAAGTATTTATCCTGGAAGGCATTATTTTTGGTGGCTATTACTTCTGCAAGAAGGGTTTCCAAGTTGCAGGCCCTATCATGCAAATCACCCTAACTCATTTTTCATAAAGATAGAGTTGCACTGAGAACAAATCCATCCTTTTTACCAAAAGTGGTCTCCGAATTCAACATTAATCAGTCACTACAATTACCAGTATTTTTCCCTATTTTTTCTAACAAAGGGGAATATGATCTTCATTTACTAGATGTGCACAGACAACTACTATATTTTTATCATCACAGAACCAAGGAATTTAGAAAATCTGATCAGTTATTTGTAGCATTCTCTTCCCTCCATATGGGCAATCCAGTTGCTAAGGTTACTTTAGCTAAATGGCTTAGAGACTGCATCACATTCATTTATCATTCTCAAGGACTTCAACTTCAAAACCAGTTCAAGCACATTCAATAAGAGCTGTGGTGACATCAGCAGTTTTTCATGCCAGCACTTCTCTAGAAGAAATGTGTGCAGGAGCCACATGGTCTTCTCATCATACCTTTATCACTCATTACAAATTAGATCAGGTCTTGAGGGGCTGAGCATCCTTTGGCTCTGTGGTGCTTAGGAATATTCTTCCAGGAGACCTCCCAAGGCTAAAGTAGCTGGGGATTCTGTCCCACTGATAAGGTTTGAGTAAAGATAAACAACATCAGATAAAGAAGTTATGTCTTACCATAATGTTTCATCTGTGTTGTTGATCTTCACCAATCCTTGACATCCCCACCCACCTTCCCCCATCCTGAGACTCTTAGCAGACCAGATTAGCCCTAAGCTAGTTCCTCAATAAAGGGCTCATATATGGCCTCTTTCTATGTTCTTTATATAGTGAACCATAATTTGTTTTTTTCTATATACTATTTATTTGGCAAACTCGATCTGAGATAATCTCTGTGAGGAGCATTATGGGTCATGCCTGGCTCGAGAGTTTGGAGAGCTTGAACTGGAAGATATGGCTGAGTCAGTTCTGAGGTTCAGAACCGAAGCCACTGTCAAGGATTGGTGAAGATCAACAACACAGATGGAATGTTATGGTCAGACATAACTTGTTTTTATTATTAGCCAGAAGAACAAAAGGAAAGATACAAGTAAAAGTATTTTTGCATTAATATTTTGAATTATTCACTGGGCTAGGCTGCTTGTGAGGGGAGCACTATATTAAAATATCTCCAGATACACTGCCATCAGTCTGTGTTCCTAAAATATAACAGCAGCTCTATGACAAAGAGTAGAGGAGGAGCTCAGAAGAATTAAAAGACTTGTTGCACTTGCAAACCACTTACAAACTAAGTTAACAGTATGGTCACTATTGGACAAATGCATGTTACATATAGACTTATAATATTTGAACAAAGTAATCAGATTGAATTATCATCCATTGTCAGTAGCTGGGAAGGTTGCATTTCATATGCCTAATGCAAATATTTTGATTCTATGTCAAACCTATCTTCTGGATGATCAAACTGGATAATGAAAATACAAAGCTTTGCACATTTAACATGTCACTAGGAACGTACAGATTTCTTAGACTACCTTTTGATATTTCATCTGAACAAAAATGTTCCAAAGGACCCTAAATGGGATTGTAAGAGGTCTGAATGTTGTGGTAAATATTTTTGATGATTTACTGCTATGGAGATCAAACCAAGCTGTAACATGACACATGACTGGTTGGACAGGTTAGTGCACTACAATATGAATTTAAATAGAAATACTTATCACATTTGTTAAACCATTCTGAGGTATGTGGGTCACATTCTAGCATCACAAAGTAGAAAACTAAATGCTGCACAAATAGTACCATGATACAAATCCTTGGGCAAGAGGAAAATCAAGCTGTAATGAATTTTCTAGGAATGGCACAGCATTACTAAAAGACTTTTTTAATAAATATGTCAGCTATTTCAGTACCTTTGAGGAAGGTTGCAGAGCATGACTGAAAGTAGGAAAGGTTGCTCTAGCAAGAAACAAATTGAAATAATAAAAATACTTGAAACACCAAAACTGAGATATTACTATAGTACTAACTGGTTGTGTTACAAGCGGATGTTGGTTAGGATGGAAATGGAGTAGTAACTATGCAGAATAACCGAAGACTATGTGGAACTGCACAAGAAAAAACAATAAATCCAGCCAAGGTGCAAAAAAACGGAGTGTTGACTACCACAGTTAAAAAGTTTATTACGATCCACGTAAAAACGAACACGAACCAGTTATGCAGAATAATAAACATGTAACATATGACTCAAGAGCATTTACTGAGGTATAAATCAGATATCTCAGAAGGATAAGGAATACTATCATGCCTGGGTATTAGAAAATTCATGATTGCATTGGAATGTGTTCGTTTAGATCTGAAATATTTTGTAAAACATTTTAAAAACATTCTATAAAAGGCACCTCACAACTGTAAATAATACTACTTAATGGAGATGGCAAGATGGCATAAGTATGAACAGTCATGTTTGCATGTCACTCTACCATGCACGACACACTTGCAATGTATTGTGAGCCTGTCATATGAAATCATTTTGTATTTTTCCTTATTGATTAGCTTGCAGTACATTTAAAATGCTTTTGGTAGAGCTAAAAGGTTGTAACTTCACAGATTCGGATTTTATGTTGCCTAGAAGTCTGGATATCCAGAAGGGAACTGTGAACCTGATAGGTAGTATTCATCATATGTTAATTTCTATATTAATATGACATTTGTAAAAAAGCTGCAAGTCAGTAATACCAATGTAGTATGAAAAATTTCCAGCTGGGATGTTATTTTTACTTTGGAACAACACCTTGTATGAGTGCTTTGTATGATACCTAAAGACAAAGGAGAGCAACCACAACCATGGAGGTATTGAGGCACAAATATCTTGAATCTCCTAGATATCCTCTCTTTTTCACCTGCTGATAAAAATAATAAAAAGAAAATTTCATAAGGCTGACTTCAAGAAGAGTAACAGAGAAGTATATACATGAAAGGGAACAAAACTTTAATTGTTCCTGATGAAAATTTTTACAAACTAGAATGTCAGCCCCCTAGTATAACTTAGGATGCGATTATTAACATATGGATTTTTCACATAACTTCTCAGAATTTTATTGCCTTAACTGCAACTGCATTAAAGAAGTTATCTCCTTTACACACTTTATGCAGTCTGCAAGTATTGTTGATACTAAAAAGTCATTACAAAGCCTTGAATGCTATATATTTGAATACAAAAAGAGTTTCAAACTTTGCAGAGTGACATGACAAAATGCTGTGTGAAGGTAATCGCTAACAGAAATCTGTGAATTCTTTCAGAGAAGTTCTCTCATCATTAGAAGCCAGTTTAAGACTAGACAATGTAACTATTAGAGGTCTGGGGAGTATTTTACAAGTGATAAACTTGTTGAGGCAGTTAAAGAAATTTTTAATCACGTAGTTTTTTGCCCAAAGGTTCTTTCATTTTATGCCACAGTTAGGGTGCACAGTAGTTCTCCAGGGATTCTAATGCAGTAGATGTTTTCCAGATTCTTTTAATTGCTAAATATGAAAGCAATGTGTGTGGCAAGTTATATTCTAAAAATTTCAGCAGACTTACCCAAAGCAGTCAGGGCAAAAACTACTATGGTACCTAGAATTCAGTAGTTGGCTCAATGTGGTATCAAATTCAAAATGTTATATCCTTTGCTGTAGCATTTAAGCAGAAGGAAGACAATTAAGTTATGGATATTATGTACAGATTTGTCTGTTCATGGATAACATGTGATGTGAAGTTGTTCAATCTCGACGTTCATTGTTACACATGGTTTCGGAGCTGATCCCTCGGCTCCAAGTTGGCCACTTTCACAAGCTCGGGGTTTTTGAGTAGCTCAAGGCCAAGTCCCTATCCCATAATGCTCTCTGCCTCACCTCAGATCTAGTTTGCCGCTGCAACAGATTGGAGGTCGAGAGTGGAGCTCGGGGCAGTATTTCATATTCTTGAAATTTATTATAGATATTTAGATTAGATTCTGTATTTAAAAAGTGTGGTTCTTAGCTAGTTAGCCTTAGCTTTTTGTTTAGGCACTGTCTTTAGTGTCTTTCTGACGAATTTTCATCTTTATAAAGCGACTGCTCTTAGGCCTTTCATTGGCCGCTTTTGAGTTTAACCCTATCCCATTAAAAGTGTTCATTTTATAATTGTAACTGTTATAGCTATTTGAAGCTTTAGTTGTTTTTTTTTCTAGTGTTTGTTTTCTAGATTCTTCAACTGCTTAGATATTATTTCTGTTTGTCTAGATTGGTGTTTGTTGTCTAGGCAGTTTATATATATATTTACATAGATATACAGTGTTTTTCATTGCATTATGGCTGACCAGAAAGAAAAAAGAGAGACAAAAGTCAGAGTTCAAGAAATTCCCTAAGTGCGGACAGAAAATGTTGATTACTGATCTTCATGTAAGTTGTGTGTACTGTTTGGAGGCAGTCCATCTTCAGGAGGGTGGCTCCATTTGTCATTCTTTTAGCAGCAGGGTCTTGTTGGAATGCCGGAGAAAACTAGTGGACAGGGGTTTGCTAAAACCTGAATTCTAGGAATTGCTTGACAAGGCTGACCAGACTTCAGAATCTTCGAAGGGATCCAAATCTTCAAAAGCTTCTTTGGAGCAGAAGTCTTCTGCTCCGAAATTTGCTGAGAAGGTGCAGTCACCGGTTCTTCAGTCCTTGGAACCGAGCACCGAGATTGCTTTTCGGAGCCAGTCCCTGGTATTGCAGCCAGTCTCCGAAACTTTGAAATCACCTGTTTTACTGTTGGTGGCTTCATCCATCCCTTCGACTCGTTCTTCGAGAAGCCTCTCTGATGTGGATGTGGACTGAGTGATGCAGAAGCTCCTCCAGAATCCAGCACTTGCCAAATTGTTGTCGGCTCCAACCCAACTGGTTTCAGAGCCAAAGACTGCCTTACCTACCATGTTTACTCCTCTGCCGAGCAGGGCCTTTGGAGCCAGAGGAGGTGGAACTGATGATTGTGGAACCCTCAGAGCCAAGGCCTGTTCCAGTGCCATCAGCTCCATTGACTCAGACTACTTCAGTGCCATTCAAGGAGTCTGGGACCCGACACTCTCTGGTTGGCTCCTGGGGGGAGAGTGGAACCAATGGGTCAGTTCCGACCCTTCCTCTCGGAGCTTTGGCACTGATGAGCTTGGCTCCTTCCTCTGGGTTGGAGTCCACTGTTTCAGTGCTGCAGAGGTTGCCATCTTCTTCAGAACCAGCTACTTCCTTGCATCGGAGCAGTGGAGCCTTCAATGCCATTAGGAGAGTTATGTCTTCTAAGACACCCACTTCATCAGGGTCTACTTCCTCATCCTCGAAAGTGCCACTTTCTACCTCTGCATCACAGGTCCCTGTAAAGCATTGAGACCCAGAGCCTCAGGTAGCCCCACTGGGTGACCCATGTTCTACTGAGACATCACTAGAAACTCCCACTGATGAGGTTCCCAGGAAGAAGCTTTGCAAGAGGAGGCATTTAGAGTCCCCACAGGAGTCTGTCACATCAGACACTGACTTAGAGGAGTCTGAAGGGTCCCCATGGTCCCCCTAGGAGGATAAATCTTTTGCTGATGTCCTTGAAATCCTGAGACAGAGGGGTGACTGGCAGTCTGTTAGCCCTACTGATGATGAGTCGGTGCTTCTGAAGGCCTTTGGGTCTCAACCCTCCACCTCCTGGGTGACTCCACCCTTCGATGATCTAATGGAGTTAGTTGCTCAGAGGGAGTGGGAGTATCCTGATCCTGTGAAACATGTCCCTCTGAGGCCCAACAAGTTTATTACATTGCCAGAGGACAAAATGTTTCTTACCAAAGGAGTGCCAGTTGATGCCATGGTGGTGGCTGCTGTCACCAAGAAAGAGATGTCAGAAACCTCTTCTACTGTCCATCTTCCTAATAGAGATTCCAGGATTATGGACAGGTATGGGAAATGTATTTTTAGTACAGCGACTTTTGCTATGTGATCGCTCAACTATTTGGCACATTTTACCTGACTTCAAAGAGATCTCCTTAAAGAGCTTGGAGATACTCTACAGAGTATTACAGCTGAAGGTGTTCCTGATAAGGTGACATATCAGCTCAATACCCTTAATTCCATAGTTAACTTGTCCATGTGACTCATTTCTTATGCAGTTGATGGCATGAGTCGGGCAGTGGGTTCAGTAATAGCTCTTCAGAGACATTCCTGGATGCTCTTATGCTCCTTTGCGGAAGCCTTCAGGTCTTCCTTCATTAATATCATATTTGATGGCTCGTCCCTTTTCAGGCCTAAAGTCAAGGAGACCCTCACTAGGTGTGAACAAGATGGAAAGTCTCTATCTGCAGTAGGAGTCTGTTTTTCCACCCCTACTAGACCTTACTCCAAAGGGAAAAAGGGATAAAAAATATAGGTTCATAGGTTGGTACTAGGCTATCAGCCCTAGGGCCTATACAAGCCTAGCCATAACAATTCCCTGGCTATTTCTTCCCACATTATTTACTTTCCTGGACCCCTGTCTAGCAGGGCGACTGACGTGATCCCTGGGGTGAATTTCCTTTCTCCCATCCAATCGTCAAGGTTCCTCTTGAAGAGGTCCAAAGAGGCACTCTGCTTGACATGTATGGGCAATCTATTCCAGAGTCTGGGGAGTCTCTGGGTCAGGAACCTATCCCTCCAGCATGTTTTGTTTATTGTGATGACAAGGTTTAGATCCCTGGAGCGTGTAGCTCTGAGGGATCCGGATTTCTTTAAGTGTAGCATGTCCAACAGCTCTGGGTTTGACATGGCCTTGTATGTTAAGCAGAGATTGCCTCTGAGTAGACGATATGCGACAGAGTATAGCTGAAGTTTTTTAAGGCTGTCAGCGTAGGGCATCTGCTTTAGGCCTGTGATTCTTTTAGTGAGGTATTTCTGAGGCCTTTCCAGTTGTTGCAGATGTCTTGAGAGGTACATACCAAATGGGGTGTTGTATTCTATAATGGGTCTAATGAGGGATGAGTACAGTGGGACAATGACCTCCTTTTTTCTGGATGAAAAGCCCTTCTTGATGAGGTGTGCCACATAGAAGGATTTCCTGACTGTTGTGGCGGTGTGGTTATCGAAGGTGAGACCACTGTCCACCTGTGTCCCTAAGTCTCTTATCACACTTTCTGTGTTTAGTGTACTGCCACCTATATGGTAATACATGGATACATGTTTTTTCCCAAAGGGGATAACAATACATTTCTTGGCATTGAGCTTGAGCCCGTAGCTCTGGCACCAAGCATCTGTTTTTGTAAGGCCCTTTTATAGAGTATCCACATCATTTGGGGATTCAATAATGGCTCCCAGTTTGCAGTCATCTGCAAACTTTGTTAGCCAGAGTCCCTTAGTGTTGACCTGTACTTCAGAGAAGTAGATGCCAAACAAGAGCGGCCCCAGGACTGAACTCTGAGGTACTCCACTTGTTACTTGTCTGGAGCTGGATTTGGAGTCGGCTACTTTTACAGTGTGGGTTCTATCAGTAAGCCATTTAGCAACCCATTGGGTGACATAGGGATTAATGCCCAACTTAGTAAGTTTATCTATGATTCCAGAGTGGGGGATGGTGTCAAAGGCCTTGGCAAGGTCTAGATAGGCTGTGTGGACCACCTTACCCTTGTCCATGGCTCTGGAGACTGATTCAAAGAAGTCAATCAGGTTCAGGAGACAAGATCGGCCCTTCACAAACCCAAACTGGGTGGGGTCCAGTGTTTGAAGGTTGCCAATGTCTTTGTTTATAAGTTCCATGATAATACGCTCCATGGCCTTGCAGATAAGGCTTGTCAGACTGATGGGACGGTAGTTTCCGGGATCCAAGGTGGATCCCCCCTTGTGGATTGGGATAACTGTAGCTCTGCGCCACTCAGTGGGCACGAAACCTGAGGTGAGGCTATGATTAAACATGACACTTAGGTGAGATGTCAGTTCATATTGTAGCTCATGTAGTACACAGCCCGGGATGTCATCTGGTCCCATAGATGCTGTATTCTTGGCTTTAGAGAGTGCGTTTTGTACCTGTGTGGCCGTTATTACTGGAATTTGGCAATCTTCCGGTATTGAGATGGGCCATTTAGGGGGTGAGAGGGAGGTGAAGTTGGCACTGAATCGATCTGCCAGGATATTGGCAATATCCTTCAGATCAGTATATTTAATGCCATTCTGTTTTAGCTCAGAGCAGATCTGAGCATTGCCATTTAGATTCTTGACATAGTTATAGAATGCTTTGTGGTTGTCTTTGGAATCTTTGGCAATTTTATTTTCGTAACTAGCTTTGGAGGATTTTATGAGGCATCTCAGTTTCTTACTGAGGCTAGTAAGGGAGTGTTTTGGATCCTGGGATTTTCCTCTTTTCTGCAAAAGTTTCTTCCTTTTGTTGTAAAGTTTGTTTATGGCAGGGGACCACCAGATTGGCTTCCTTTTTTTGGATGAGAGCATTTTGGTTCTGTTTGGGATGGCACGATTCATGCATGAGTGGATGTGCTCGTACAGTGCCTTAGTGTAGGATTCAGCAGTTGAACTTTCAGTTCCCGTCTGCATGGGTGTCATGAAGTTTGTCACTTCTGACTTGAGTAGCATGAAGTTGGCTTTGGAGAAGTTTTTTATGGTGGTTTCTTTACTGGGGGGTGGGGGTGGGATGTGGATGTTAAGGGTGATTAGCTTATGGTCAGACCTGACTAACGAGGGGGTGACCATAGGTATGGAGCATTGATTTGCCATGTTGGTAATGACCAGGTCTAGGATACTGGAGCCCCTGGTGGGACTATGGATTAGTTGATCCAGGGCGTTGGAATTTATGAATTCCAAGAACCGTTCTTAAAGGTGTTGGGACATGAGTAGTTTTCCCAGTTAATGGCAGGGTAGTTAAAATCACCCAGTATTAGGGTGTTTGGTTCTATCTTAATATTTTCCAGTATGTTTAGAAAGGTGTAGTGAGAATCTTGGGGTATGGTGGGGGATCTGTAGCAAGCTACAATTTGGATTGCAGTCTTACCTAGCGTTAGTTGCACTTGGAGAATTTCAGACACATTGCGTTGGCCAACTAGCCTGGTGGTGTGAATATCCTTGGTGAATATTGACACTCCTCCACCTTTAGTGTTTTGGACCTGGTTTGGTGGCCGAAAAGTGTGGTAAGAGTTGTAGCCTGGTATTGCAGGGGCGCTCTCTGGAGCCTTGAACCAGGTCTCAGTTACTGCACAGATATCGATGTTCTCCATTTTTAGGAGTGCCTCGAGAGAGTGCATTTTGAGGTTTAGACTTCTAGCATTGAGTAGCATTATCTTCAGATTTTGCATGCTTGTACCTGTTACAGTGGTGGTTTTGTCCTTTGAAGTTTGCCTAAAAAAGGCACTATAGGGGTGGCAAGAGCCTTAGCCAGTAACCTGAATCCCAGGGGCGACAGGTGCAGACCATCTCTGGCAAAGCATCGTGGTCTGTCAATCATGTCATCCCAGGCAGACAGATGCTGGATCCCCTTTGAATGACACCATAAGCTTAGCCAATTGTTGAAGTCAATCATTTTATCCTTATATTGTGGTATCATTCTGGGCGAAGGCTGGATGCTACTCAGGTAGTTCCTAAAGTCCCAAAGAGCCTTTCAGAACACATGTAGTGAACCCCCCTGCAGGGGCAGAGGAGGGATAATAATGGAAGACACCACCCAGGCAGCAGAGGGGATCCGCAAAACCAGGGCGAGAGGGATCAGTTCTTTGGTAAGCCCTACCAGCACTCCTGAAAGGAGGCCCAACTGTTCTACTCTGGAAACAGTCAGGGGTCACTTGTCTTTGTATCCAGATGCCTAGCTAAAAATGATAAAAGATTCTTAGGTACAAAGCATTATTACCAGAGGATACATCATTCCATTCTCAGAACCTCCCTGTGTATGAAAGTAAATCCCAGGCATTCCACCCACTCTCAGGGATCAAGTAACCATAGAGATTCAAAGGTTGCTGGAAAAGAGAGTCATCCAGCCAGTCCCAGCAGACCAGATATGATCTGGAACCTACTCCAGATTCTTTTTAGTTCCAAAGAAAACAGGGGACTGGAGGCCCACCTTGGACCTCAGCAGACTCAACACTTTTGTAAAGAAGGAGAAGTTCTGGATGGTCACGCTTCAATCGATTCTTCCGTTTCTAGGAATGGGTGATTGGATATGCTCTATAGATCTCAAGGATGCGTACTATCATATCAAAATGGCCAGACCATCCAGAGATCACCTGTATTTCCGGCTGGGAGCCAGTCATTATTAGTTCCGAGCAATGCCATTTGATCTCATAACAGCCCCCAAAGTGTTTACCAAAGGCATGGCAGTGGTTACGGCTCACCTAAGGCATCTAGGATTCCGAGTGTTTCCGTACCTGGATGACTGGCTCCTCACTGCCACCTCCAGGCATCAACTAGTTCAATCCAGGGATCACACTCTAAATCTGTATTCTCAGTTAGGAATAACTATAAATTTTGACAAGTCTGCATTGTCACCATCACAGTGTATCTCTTTTATCAGAGCAGATTTAGACTCCACCACCGCTATGGTAAAATTGCCACTGGAAAGAATAGTCACTCTTCAACAGCAGGTATCAGACATTCTGAAACACACAAAAGTACCAGCCTCTCAAGTGTTGAAACTACTAGGTACTATGGCAGCAACTCTCATAGCAGTTCCTTTAGGGTGTATGCACATGAGAATACTTCAGTGGTTACTCTTCACCCAGTGGTCTTACCAACAACTTCTAATGTCATTCTTGATAATGATTACAGATTCATGCAAAAAGGATCTTCAATGGTGGTTGACCAGCCATCATGTAACAGTAGGTCATCCATTTGTTCTTTCCCCTACCATCAGCCACTGTGACCATGGGTGCTTCTCTGATAGGGTGGGAGGCATTTTCAGGGAAGAACAGCCCAAGGCACCTGGTCAGAGACAGAGTCACAATTGCACATCAATGTCCTGGTGATGAGAGCAGTACTTTTGGCATTGCAGTATTTCCAAGACTCTCTTCCTCTGGGAACAATTGCGATTCAGACCGACAACATGTCAGTAGTCTGGTATATCAACAAGCAAGGGGGAACCAAGTCTTACCCTCTGTGTCAAAAAGCCTTAAGAGTATGGCAGTGGGTGATATCCACCAGGCATTTTCTGATAGCGATGCACATCCTGGGGGAAATCCAACGTGATCGTGGACAAACTAAGCAGAGCCATTCTGATGCCGCATGAGTGGTCTCTCAAAGACAACGTAGCAGAGATGATTTTCTGCAGATGGGGCCAGCCTTGCTGTGACCTGTTTGCATCCTCCATGAATGCCAAATGCAGAAGCTACTTTGCCCTGAATCCCCCACCAGGGGAAAACCCAAGGGATTTTCTCATACACGTTTGCCCCCTGGGACTCCTATATGCATTTTCACCCATTCCCCTGATTCCAAAATTTTTGCAGAAAGCCAAAGCCTTGTAGAGGACTGTAATTCTGATAGCCCCATATTGGCCTTGACAGATTTGGTTCCCTTTCCTTCTACTCTACCAACTAGAGGAACCTTAGATTCTGGACCCAATTCCAGATCTGCTGACACATCCATCAGGGGCTCTTCATCCTTCACTTCATTCCCTCAGATTGACAGTTTGGCTGCTCCAATTTCCAACATAGCCAGGTCTCACAATCCTTCCTCGAAGGTGCAGCCTCACATAAAACTTCAACCTGAAAGTTATACACCAGCAAATGGAAGCGGTTTGCCTTCTGGGCTTCTCAAAATGATATTGACCTGTACGGCACCCCAATTGGTAGCATTTTAGAGTTCATGACTAAGCTTTTTAATGTAAGTGCTGCAGCTGCTACCATATGTGTTCAGTACGCTGCAATTTCAAATTTTCACCTCAGATCGGAAGGTTCTAATCTTATGTCTCACAGGTTATGTAGAGCCTTCTTAAAAGGACCCATACATCTTAGACCACCAGTTAGACAACCTTTCACTTCCTGCAATCTAAATTTTGTTCTATCTAGGATTATTCTTCCTCCATTTGTGCCTGCATCCTCCTGCCAACTAAAATTCCTGTCTTGGAAAATCATCTTCTTGGTGGCCATTACATCAGCACGTAGAGTGTCCGAACTTCAGGCCTTATCTATTAAACCCCCATATTTGATTTTTCACCCTGACAAAGCGTCGCTCTGGACTAACCCTTTCTTCCTTCCAAAGGTATGTTCAGAGTCTAATCTAAATCAAACTATTGAACTCCCAACTTTCTTCAGTAACTATTCCAACAAGTTGGTGTAGATGTTGCATAAACTTGATGTTCACAGACAACTCAGGTTTTATTTGGATAGAACAAAAGAATTTAGAAAATCAGAACAACTTTTTGTCTCTCATGCTGATACCAAGAAAGGGCTACTGGTGTCAAAAGTTACTCTTTCCAAATGGTTGACTGATTGCATATAATTCACATTTTCTTCTGTGAATCAACCATTAGAACATAGCATGAAAGCGCATTCCACTAGGGCTGTTTTTACTTCTTCAGCTTATATGGTTAGACTGGCATTGGACACGATATGTGCAGCTGCCACTTGGTCTAAGCCACATACCTTCATTACGCATTACAAAGTAGATAAGGCCTCCAGGGACAGGGGTTCCTTTTGTTCCACTGTCCTTAGGAATATACTCCCATGCCCACCCAGGATGAATGGTGCTTGGGACACTACCGATGTGTAAGAATGAACAGCAAGATTGAACAACTTCACATAAAGAAGTTATGTACTAACCATAACGTTCCATGTGAGTTGTTCATCTCGCCTTCATTCTTACATTCCCACCTGCCTTCCTCCTCCAGGCTTCTCGAAGAACAAGTAAGAGTTTTTGCGGTCTGGTGTGTCTTGTTATAGGATTTCTTAATCCAGCTGGAGTAATGTTCTTGTTTTTTCTTATATTGTACATGTTGAGATCAGCAAGCTATATCTGAGGTGAGGAAGAGAGCATCATGGGATAGGAACTTGGCCTCAAGCTACTCGAAAACCTCAAGCTTGTGAAAGCGGCTGACTCTGAGCCTTGGGATTGTCTCTGAACCCATGTGTAAGAATGAAGGCAAGATGAACAACTCAGATGGAATGTTATGGTAAGTACATAACTTCTTTTTATGTATAATATTTATGTTGCACATGAGGCAAGCTTTGGTTGAAAATATCATGTTGCCACCCTCTCCAATGGTGAACAAGAAATAACCTGAAAAAACACCAAGGCACTGTCTGCATAAATGCAGTGCTGCTGAAATATAAAGGCTCCACAGATAATAGCAAGTAGAATAAAGTTAAAACAACAGCTTAAAAGACTTCACGGCTTTATTTACAAATAGTTAAGCACTTTCATCCCGTTCAACACAGGGA
Source organism: Protopterus annectens (assembly GCF_019279795.1). Classification (NCBI taxonomy): domain Eukaryota; kingdom Metazoa; phylum Chordata; order Ceratodontiformes; family Protopteridae; genus Protopterus; species Protopterus annectens. Next base: position 1,242,321,731 of record NC_056743.1, read on the forward strand.
GTTCATTAGAACTTTATTCTACTTGCTATTAGCTGTGGAGCCTTTATATTTCAGCGGCATTAGTACTATTTTTACACAGATGGTGCCTTGGTGTTTCTTTTGGATATTTGTTGTTTCCCACTAGACATACTGTTGCTTCTTGGTTACTATTTTTTTTGGTTGTCCTGTAATCTGATTTGATTTCAATATTTATGAGAGTGAACATGTGGAAGAATCATTTTAAATGTTGGTACTGGTACCCTTACTTTTCTCTCCTGCTAGTCATGCTTACTCATGGTGTCCTTTTGCAAATGTATTTTTATTGATATATATATATATATATATATATATATATATATATATATATATATATATATGGGTCTACTTCTAAATTTTGAACTTTCAAAAGCTCAACTTACTTATGGTCAAGACTAAGACTGATGTTTTGAAAGTTTGAAATTTAAATAAAAAAAATAAAAACATAAAAACAAAAACTTTTTTTTTTTTTTACATTTTTATAGGGGGGAAGCCCCCCTGCACCCCTGCACACCCCCTGCTAATAAAAAATATACCAACTCCAGTGTCATACTACAGCAAGGAAAATGATAAATATACTATTCTGTGCTGTATGGCGATCCCCATTTAAATGGTTCAAACTTTCAAAACTTTGATCTTATGGTCTCATGGCCTGTCCATGTTACCAAAAAGCAGATGAGAGCATTCCTAGGAAGAACAGGGTACTATAGAAAATTTTTGCCCAACTATAGTACAATAGCTGCACCCTTTCACGACCTAACAAAGAAAAAATACATCAGATAAGGTAGTGTGGACCCCAGCCTGTGAGCAGGAATTCCATAAGCTTAAGGGGGCTTTAGGAGAACCCCCTGTATTAGCCAGTTCACAACAGCAACGCCAGTGCAGATGGATTCTCAAGACAGGGCATAGATTGATGTGTTCTCAGATAGCCCCATTTTTCTCAAGTGATGATTTTCCAGGGTCACTTGAAAATTTAGCTTGAGTTTTCAAAGGAGGGGAAGAAATGTAAGGATATTAGATATTGTTATCTGTGCTAGCATGACTGGCTGAAGTTTTGTAAATAATTGTAAATTACCCTGTTTTACATATACCAGCATGACTAGCTGAAATTTTGTAAATAAGTTTATGTCTTTTGATTATCCTCTCATTTATGCAAGATGTTTGAATGTCAAACAGTGTTCTTCTGGCTGACCAAATGTACAAGTTTTTTAAGGAGAAATCTGAATGTATGTTATGCCAGTCAGTTGACCCAATGACATTGTGTGCCAGAACTTTAAGAATAGAATCTTCACAACTTGTTTACTTTTCAAAGTCTGATATGCAAGAATAGAATTCTCATGGCAACTTTCTGTTACTTTAAAAAAATCTGCTCTAAAAGTAAGTTCTGAGTCAGTTGTTCAGTTTCCAGAGCTGTTCATCAGTAGTAGTCCAGCTGTTTCCAAAGTCGTTGTTCAAGTCACTGAAGACAGAAAACAGCCTGGAGTGTGGATGTAATTCCTCATCTCGGCTTGCAGAAGTAAGAATATAATCTCACCTTGCTGAATTATTCAGATTAGATCGGGACAATTAATCTTCAAACAATCATGGAACTACAGCTAGTTAGTTAGAGGTTTTCTAAAATCAATGTGAGAGCTATCCTACAGTATTGTTTACATATATCCTGTGTGAAATTCTGTTGTTTATTGGAATCAGTTATTCAGTATTTACATGTTTTAAACCCTTTTATTTATTATTAAATATTTTACTATTTCTCATTGTGGCTGGTTATTTAGTAAATATTTTTAATACTTTGAGTGTTTATGCCTATTGTAATAACACCAGGGCCAGTCTGAACAGCCTCACTGCTTGAGTTACATGTTACCATTTGTATCAATATCTATTTTACCCAATTTAGTTAAACAGCCTTTTTGAAGGTTATTGTGGTATTTGACTGGTGTCAGAAGTTACCATGTCATTTGGGCAAAAGAACACTGCAGGTAAATCTGTGTCAGTCTTTACCAAGAGTGTGTGTATGTGTGAATATCAGACATTTAAAAGTGATTGTGTCAAATACCTACAACTGGGACACAGTGTTCTGTGGTGCTTAGTGTGGAGACTCATTTGGGGACCTGGAATGAAGCATATAGTCCAGTCCCAGGTTTGGAACCTGTTCCTGGTATACTCTTAGAGGACAATTGTGTATTTCTATCTCTGCTTTTAGTGACACCCCTTACCAGAGACAGTGGTAAGGACTGAGACTCCATGGTTACTGCCCTGGGGTAAAGAGGGCTCATCACAACATTTTTATTAAGTAAATGTGTTTTCTGTATAAATACTGTTTGAGCTTTATGCTCTTACAAGTAATTGAACAAACTTCCCCTCTTTACTGGATTACTCAGTCCATTAATATTAATAGGTAGGCATTAAAAATTAGACATTTATACAAGAGAGAGAATAAAATGCATGCATAATGGAATCATATTTATCTACAGAACTTATTATATATATATATATATATATATATATATATATATATATATATATATATATATAAAACAAAATGAAATATTCAGCTGTGGACAAAACATTTGAAACAAATAAAATATTACCTAATGAAATAACCCTAAAATATTCTACCATGGAATAACATATTGGATGGCGCAGTGATGTAGCAGTTTGCATTGTCACTTCACAGCAAGAGGTTCTTCAGTTCGATTCTTGGCTGGGGTGCATTCTGTGAAGAGTCTGCATGTCTCCCCTCCATCATGTGTTTTTTCTCTGGGTGTTCTGGTTTCCTCCAACGTTACAAAGACATGCATCTGGTGCATTTCTCCCTGGGCCTCTGCTGAAAATTGACTTGTTCCAAGTTGGACTTTGCTGGTAAACAGATGTTTAATAAATAAAAATAAAAATGTTATTAGTTTGTTGAAAAAGATGAACAAACTACCTCTCAAACTCTCCATTAGACTAACACTCAGATCATGCTTTTGATTCATATTAGTGTGTCTCATATTTTTAGTATGCATTATCTTGAAAAGCCCATCAGTGAGTTATTATGAATAAAAAAAGCTAAACAAGTTATGATGTCCTGTTAATATCCCACCAAACTGCCACCAATAACATGACATCCCCTGCTATCCTGGGTCAGTAACTAAGGAACTTCAATCCTCACTACTGACTCCAATGTGAGACCGTCACTTGAATATTTCACAATTTCCCCTAAGAGCACAACAGGAAGACTTTGTATAACCTGGAACTGGACTGTATACTTCTGTGCACCCCTAATATGATTCCTTATTACACATTCCAGAGCATTGTGTCCCAGTTTAAGACTCTGATACACTCACACATAAATTGAATTTCACACATCCAAACACTCCTGGAAAAGTCTGATACAGATTTCCAGCGGTGTCCCTTCCCTAAAATAATACAGTAACAGGTTGCCACCAATCAGAGCATCTACATGCCCTTTTAAAGGAGTGTTTAATTATTAGAATTAGATATCAAAACAAATGGTAGGATAAGACCTAAAGCAGACAAGCTTTTGGAGTGACCCAGGAATTATCAAAGCAAGTATAAGCACTCTGAAATCACTAAATAATTTGCTGATTGACCAGCCACAATTTAAGATAATAATATCAAAACAAATGGTAGCATATGACCTAAAGCAGCTAGGCTTTCAGAGTGGCCTGGGAATGATCAAAGCAGGTATAAGCACTCCCAGATCACTAAAGAATTCACTGATTGACCAGCCACAATCTAAGATAATAAGCATTTTACTAATAATCAAAATGATTAAAAATGTAAAACAGTAATGTCAGTAAACTAACAGAATTCAGTCATCAGGAAAATTAAATGAATACTGAAGGATAGAAATCCAACATTTAGGAAAAAAAATAGAATGATTAGCTGTAATTTCCTATTTGACTAAAGAACACTGTCCCCAATCTAAACTAAATATTACAACAGAGCAAAGGCAGCTTACAGTTCTTAGTGAGTCCTTTGGGTATCCACTGCTCAGTAGAACTGTGAACTGAACTGAAGTGAAAAGTACATTCAATTCAACTGAACTATGAACAAGTACTATAACAGACTTCTCCTGCCTTCAGCAGGTTCTTTTTTAGACTAGGTTAACTGTCTCACCTTTTCCAGTTCTTATTTTCATTTCACTGGTTTGAAATCAACATACAACTGTTTATTAAAGTTCCTTCCTGTCTTTCAGTCACTGAAAGTAAACACAGAGCAACTGGAAACATTCCAGTGACATTATCTGCAGATCAGTTGACTCAGTTTGCATTTTGAATCACCTTCAGAAACATGTGCAGTTAGACATGTAACATAACACTGTTCAACTTTTCCTGTACAAACAGAGTATTAATCAATATACAAGAACTTATTTACAATATCATAGCTAGTCATGGTGGCGTATAATACACAAGTTAGTCTGAAATTATGTACAAAACTTCAGCCAGACATGCTAGCACAGATAGCAGTGTTTAATTTCTTCACCCCCCCCCCAATGACTCAAGCACAAATTTCAAGTGACCCTTGATAAACAACGCTTGAGAAAAATGGGTCAGGCTGGGAATATATCAACCCATTCTTCTCCTGGACAGTCTGTCTGCATTGGCATTATTTACCCCACTGCAGTGTTTTATTGTCATGTCATATGCTTGCAATCCTAGATTTCATCTCAGTAACTTGACATTCTGCTTGCTGACTCTATTTAGTCATGTTAAAGGGTTATGATCTGTGGGTACAGTGAATTTTCTTCCATGTACATAGGGCTGCAACTTCTGCACTGCCCATACTATGGCTAGACATTCTTTCTCCACAGCTGCCTAACATTCTTCCCTACATTGAAGTCTATGGCTAAGATATACCACTGGGTGCTGTTCTCCTTCTGAAGAAACTTGTCTAAGTACAGCCCCCCACCCCATAATTAGAAGCATCTACTTGCACAACAAATTGTTTGCTATAATCTGGGCTGGCTAACACAGAAGGTCCTCCCAAAATCTCTTTAAGTTTTTGGAATGCTTGCTCCAATCTGTGGTCCACAGTACCTTATCCGCTTTACTTTTCCTAGTTAGGACAGTAAGAGCAGCTGCTATTATAATATAATTAATTATAATTAACAGAACCATAACCGAGGCCTCAATCCCCTCAATTTGGAAAATATCCTATGTTATTCCACTCCACAAAGGAGGTTCATCCACAGAACTATCCAACTATAGACCTATAGCCATACTATCACCACTTGCCAAAATTATGGAAAAGTGCATGCACAACCAACTAATGCTCTATCTAACCCAAAATAAACTACGCACAGACTCTCAACATGGATTCAGACCCCATCATAGTACAACCACTGCCCTCCTCTCTTTTACTGAAAACATTAATCTTAACAGGAATAATAAAAAAATATCCTCCGCTCTCTTCCTGGACCTATCGAAAGCCTTCGATATGGTAAACCATCAGTTACTTCTATATACTTTAAAAACCCTGTATCTAGATACTCCAGCCCTTGACTGGTTTCAAGCTTACCTCACTGGGAGACAACAAGCAGTAATGTGGCAAAACAAGCTCTCCTGCCTACTACCAAATACCATAGGAGTTCCTCAAGGTTCCATATTAGGACCTCTCCTCTTTTCAGTCTTCAGAAACGACATCCAAACAGTCATCCCTGAAGTCACCTGCATTCAATATGCAGATGACTCGACTATATTATGTTCCAATGCCTCTCTTGCAAATCTACTAACTACCACCCAACATAGCTTCACCAAAGTCGAAAACTGGCTTGCCAACCATCTCCTGATCTTAAATCCAAACAAAACCAAGTTACTTCTCTTCTACCCAACCAATAGATCTCCGACTGAAAACTTCACTATAAAATCCAATAATGGGACCATCATCTCCCCAGACACCTATACAAAGCTATTAGGAGTAAACATTGACAATAAACTCAGATTTGATATACATATCAACCAAGCCATTAAGTCAGTCAACAAGAAACTTGGGACCCTATATAGAATTAAAGCCTTCCTTACCCCGAATGCCAGGGCAGCCACAGCCCATTCACACCTTCTCTCTACCCTACTATATGCCTCTCCTGTCCTCACTTACCTTAACAAATCTGATCTGGCCAAGCTCTCATCTTGCTATAATCACATTGCCAGGTTCGTTACAGGCCTACCCTACAGAACACACCACTGTACTAACCTGAAAAAGCTTGGATGGATAGAATTCCCACACCGTCTTCACCAGTCCCAACTCATAGAGGCCTTCAAAATCCTTAAACAACCTGAGAATACCCCAGCACTAAAAAAACGTAATGACTCCCTACTCCAATCTAAGCTGCCTTCGCTCAGCAAACAGACTCCTTGTCCAAACAACTAAATCTCTCAACCTAGGTGGTGACGCGCTATTTGCCAACACCACTGGTAAAATATGGAACCCTCTCCCAAATAACATCACGCTTGCAACTTCTCTAAGTCAATTCAAAAATAGTCTAAAACTCCACTTCAAGTCACACTGGCTATGTCCTTGCTCAAACTCAGACTAGCTCTGTGCCATTAACTAAAACATAAACAACTAGCTAAGATGATAAGTACTTTGTATACTGTGATAAAGAAATATGTATCCTGTCTAACTCTATGTCATTATACTGTCTACCATCCTTGCTAATATGTTATTAATGTTACATTTGTAGTAATCTCAGAAATAGTAATGGCAGTCTTGTACTTGTATGTAAATAGCCTATGTTTTTGTTAAGTTCTTTCAGCTCATTTACTGTACCTAATTATCAATGTAACTCTGTTGGAGCTTTTCTCCCCGGGCCTCCGCTGAAAAAGGACATGTATCCAGTCGGACCATCCCGGTTAACAAATGTAAAATAAAATAAATACATAAATAAATAAATAATTGGACAGACATTTTCTGTAGTACCCTACTGTCCCTAGAAATGCCATCACTTGCATTTTAGTAACAGGAACTGGCCACACTTGAATATCTTCCACTTCTACAGTTTCTGGCCTAATCTTACCACTTTCCACTCTGTGTCCTAAGTAAGTGACCTCTGCCATACCCACCTGAAACTTACTGAGTTTAATGGCTAATCCTGCCTTTTTTAATCTACCCAAGACCTGTCTAACATGTTGAAGTTGCTCTTGCCAGGAATGGCTGAAAATAGCAATATCATCCAAGTATAACAGAGCACAATCTCCTGATCCTACTAAGATATGAACTACCAGTCTCTGGAAGGTTGCTGGGGCATTTTTCATTCCAAAGGGCATCCTTGTAAATTCATAAAATCCAAAAGGAGTTACAAAATATGTCCTCTCTCTAGCAATGGAAGTCAAGGGTACCTGCCAGTATCCCTTGATGAAATCAGTAGTGGTCAGATACCTAGCCCCACCCAGCTGTTCTAAGGCTTCATCTGTTCTTGTCATGGGGTATGCATCTGACTCTGTGTAACTGTTTAATTTCCTATAGTCTGTACAGAATCTAACTCTACCAACCTTCTGTAGTACCAGCAGTACTGTGGAAGCCCAGGGACCATTGGATTCCTGAATTACCCCCAGTTCAAGCATTTCTCATATCCCCTCCTTCAGAGTTTAACTGTCTCAGTCACTCTATAAGGAACCTGCTTGATAGGTGTTTGGGGTCCTGTGTCCATATGGTGTTGCACCAGGTAAGTACACCCAGATTTCAGTGTGAACATCTCCCCAGATTCCTTCAATACTGCTCTTATCTCTTGGACTTTATTAGGAGTTAACTGCTGTGATATGGCATTGACATCCGCAGAGGTGTCAGTCCTGGTCTCACCAAGAAGATCAGTTACCATATCCCCATCAGACTCCTGCTGCCATCCACTGTGAGTAGTCAGTACCAGGGCCTCCCCATCATGATAAGATTTCATCATATTTACATGGTACAGTTTGTGCTCCTGTCTCCTACCTACTAGGTTTACCATGTAGTTCACATCACTGACTTTCCTTACCACTTCATAGAGTCCCTCCCAAGCTGCTTGTAACTTGTTATGTCTAACAGGAACAAGTACCATAACCTTCTGTCCCTCAGAGTACTCTTGGGCTCAGGCATTCCTCTCATACCAAATCTTTTTGTGCTGTTGGGCTAATGCTAAGTTCTTTTGGGCCAAATCCACGAGCTGCTTAAGTCTTGTCCTGAAGTTAATGATGTATGCCACAACAGACACCTTGTGAGATTCACTCCCACATTCCCACTCATCTCTAATCAAATCTAAAACCCCCTCACCCTATGCCCATATAACATCTCAAAGGGTGAAAAACCTATAGATTCCTGTGGTACTTCCCTATAAGCAAATAATAGATGGGGTAAATACTTGTCCCACTCCCTTTTAAACTTGTCCACAAATGCCCATAACATAGTCTTTAATGCAGAATTTAACCGTTCCATAAGGACATTAGTCTGGAGATCATAAGGGGTGGTCTTTAGATGTTTTACCCCACAACAATTCAACAAATAAGTCAGCAGGTCTGACATGAAGTTGGCACCTCAATCAGTCAGTATCTGCCTTGGAAAATCTACCCTGCTGAAAATTTTTAGCAAAGCATTTGCCACCTTCTGTGCCTCAATAAACAACAGAGCCACCGCCTTAGGGTGTCTGGTAGTATAATCCACTGCCACCAATATATATATTTTCTCTGTAGAACTTGGGAGTACTCAGGGGTCCCAAAATATCCATGACCACCCTCTGAAATAGCTCTTCATAAACAGGCAAAGGCATTAACAGAGCCTTAACCTTGTCCCCTGCCTTGACAACTTTTTGGCACTGTTCACAAGTCCTACAGTATCCTATCACATCCTTTCCAATCCCATGCCAATAAAAATTCTGTGTAGTACGTCTCTTAGTATGTTTTATACCCATATGACCTGTGGCTAAAAGTGGCAGATGGTAAGCTCTAGGCACTACCAACTGCTGTATTACCTCACCTTCTAGCCCACCTTCAGGAGTCCACTCTCTGTACAACAATTGTTCCAGTATACAGGCTCCCCTTTTTCCTTGGGCCTCAGGTGCCTCCTTAGCTACCTCCCTCAAGCTTTGTAATGTAGGGTTCATAAGTTGAGCCTGTCTCAGCTCTAGCTTTGTGACCTTCCCCAGCTCCCATTCCACAGGAAGCCTAGTAACGTCCAACATTTATGCCTTACTGACAATCAGGGTACTATCACTCACCTCCGTCCTTGCAGTCACTGTGTCCAATGGAATATCAGCACCTACCAGCAGTTGTGGTTCACTTTCAGATTTACTGCTACAGGATAACTCCTTCTCTGAAACAGCCACCACACTAGTCCAAGCTTCAGTCATGAAATCTGTCTGGGTCTCCCCCAGACTACTGGACCTACATGCCTGTCTCCAAGCCTGACTGCATGTCACTGCATGCACACAAGGTACTGCATCATCAAAGTCATTCTCTATCAGGACATCTGCATGAATATCCTCAAACACACCTACCTGCTTGCTTCCTTCCTCTTCCACCCTCTCAGTCAAGTTGCACCCAAACCAAAGGTATTTGGAATGGGGTCCCTCCCAAAGCTCTGACTTGAGTGGACTGTCCAAGTAAGTACTGCTCTTCTTTAACCACTGCAGGCCTCACAATGGTTATATCAGAAGCTGTGTGTCTCTTAGCAGTGACCTGTTTACCATTTACTAAGATAGGATATACATTTTGGTGATAGTTTGGCACCCCTGTTGTTTCCAAACAATTTATCACTTGCAGTTTGTCATACCCACTTGCTGGTTCCCTCACTTTTTGTTTCTCACTTTGCCTCAATGGACATTTGGCTGCTATGTGGTCCCTCTGGTTACATTTGGAATATGTAATCCCTAACCGTGTACTTGGACTAGTAGTTTCCCCTGTTACTCGTGTACTCTGGTGAAGTGGTTTAGACTGCCTCCTATGGGTTGCCTTATGTCCATGTGCAGCATTGGTTATCCCTTTCTTATGCTTTGGTGCTCTGTTTGCTAAGTAGAGATCCCCTTTTCTCCCCAACTCCTCCACAGAGTTACACTGTCGGTCTGCTAACCAGATTCTCATGTCATGAGGCAAAGTACTGAGGGTTTGTTCCCTCACCAGAAGGTATGCCAGTCCCTCAGAAGTGGTGACCTAATACCCACTCACCCATCTATGAAAGTAAGTATTTAAATCAGCAATGTAATCACATACACTTTCATGGGTGGCCGCAGTGGTGCAGCGTTTAGCATTGCCACCTCACAGAAAGAGGTTCTCCAGTTCGATCCTCGGCTGGGATGCCTTCTGTGCAGAGTCTGCATGTCCTCCCTGTGGATGCGTAGGTTTCCTACGGGTGCTCCAGTTTCCTCCCACATCCCAAAGACATGCTGTAGGTGGATTGGACACTCTAAATTGGCCCTAGGTGTGAGTGTGTGCATGTGTGTGTGCATGTGTGTGCCATCTGTGGAAGGTTGGGCGCCGGGCTAGCAACTCGACACTGTAAAACTCCACTGCCAATCATGAGCAGACAGGTGATCCGCTGTGGTGACTCCTAACCAGGAAAAGCCAGAAGAAGAAGAATCACATACACTTTCATCTGCCTTGCATCAATGTTCACAAATTTTTTTTTCTACAAGGTTCAGGTGTTAGTTTAAACAAGCAAGAAGACAGTTTTTACTTTATCATAATTCAAACAATCTACATCAGACAGTTTTGACATGGCCTGAACAGCTTTGCCATGGAGTAAGGGAGTCAGCAGCCAAATCCAGAGCTTATGGTCAGCATCATACTGTCTACATACCATCTGAAATATATGAATACAACTATCAAAGTCATCCCCATCTCTGTACTGAGAAAAAATTTACTGACCTTTATAGCTTCTGGGGTCCAGTTGTTCCCTTTCCCATTACTTCCATGACCCTCTTTTAGCCTCCAGTCATTTGGCTTCCAGGCGCAGTCTGTCTGCTGATTCTAGTTTAAGATGTTTGGCCTCCAGGCACAGTCTCTCTAACTCCAGATGGATTTTAAGATCTGCAGAAGAAAAGGTGGACTGCCCTGTCGCAGCAGGCTGTACATCCCCAATACCTAACTGGATATCCTCCAAAAGGCTGGTCTGAACTGAAGCTGCAACTAAGGCTGAAATCATTGCATCCTTAGTCAGGTTGGCATGCACCAGTCCTTTGGCTTCACACTCCTTGGCCAACTGCTTTTTTGTCATCTTACTGTAGTCTTCTGTTGACATCTTTGCCTGCTGTCCCTGACTAACTAATTAAAAATAAAACTGTGGTGCACTGAAATTCTGTATGTTTATCTTGTGGATGTTGAGAGTGCACACTCTAATGACAACTACTCACAGGTTACTGAAGTCCAATTAAAAGTCTCACCGCTGCCATCAATATGTGACCTCCAGTTAATATCCCACCAAACTGCCACCAAGAATGTGATGTCCCCTTCTATCTTGAGTCAGTAACTATGGAACTTCAGTGCTCACTACTGACTCTAATGTAAGACTGTCAACTAAACAAGAGTAATATTTCACAATTTCCCCTAAGAGCACAACAGGAACATGCTCTATAACCTGTGAATGGACTGTATACGTCTGTCTACCCCTAACTTAATTTGTTATTACACACTACAGTGCAATGTGTCTCAGTTTAAGACCTCTAATACACTCACACCTGAATTTCACACATCCAAACACTTCTGGAAAAGCCTGACACAGATTTCCAGCGGTATTCCTTCCCCAAAATAATATAGTAACAGGCTGCCACCAATCAGAGCGTCTACATGCCCTTTTAAAGGAGTGTCCAATTATTAAAATTAAATATCAAAACAAATGATAGCATATGACCTAAAGCAGCTAGGCTTTCAGAGTGGCCCAGGAATTATCAAAGCGGGTATAAGCACTCTCAAATCACTAAAGAATTCACTGACTGACCAGCCACAATGTAAGATAAAAGTATTTAGAATAAGCAAAATGATTAAAAATGTAAAACAATAATTTCAATAAACAAACAGAATTCAATCACTGGGAAAATTAAATTAATGCTAAAGGATAGAAATCTAACATTTAGGAAAAAGCCCTGACTGATTAGCTATAATTTCCTGTCTGACTAAAGAACACTGTCCCCAATCTAAACTAAATATTACAACAGAGCAAAGTCAGGCTTATAATTCTTGGTGAGTCCTTTGGGTATCCACTGCTCAGTACAACTGCGAACTGTGAACTGAACTGAACTGTGAACTCAACCCAGCTGAACACAACCACTATGATCAAGTACTATAATAGACTTCAACTGTCTTCAGCAGGCTCTTTCATAGACTAGGTTAACTGTCTCAACTGTTCCAGTTCTTAATTTCATTACACTGTTTGAAAATCAACAGACAGCTGTTTAATAAAGTTCCTTGCCATCTTCCCATCTCTGAAAGTTATCATAGAGCAATTGGAAACATTCCGATGACATCATCTGCAGATCAGATGACTGAGACAGTCTGCATTTAGAATCACCTTCACAAACATGCACAGTTAGACATGACAGAACAGTGTTCAACTTTTAAAAAGATCATGTACAGAGTATTAATCAACATACATACAGCTAATATCAGAGCTAGTCATGCTGGCATATAATACACAAGTTAGTCTGAAATTATGTACAAAACAAAAGCCAGACATGCTAGCACAGATGACAGTATCTAATTTATTCATGCAAGTGTTCAGAATCTTTATTATAAGTTGACTAAACTGAAAATGTCTACAATCATCTTTCCCAGTACCTCACGTTTTCTCCCAGGTTTACTGTTGGGAGGAAGTCAGTTGTTGTTTTCGTATTTATTAATTTATAGGTCAGATGATTTCATATTTGTTCTATTTTATTTTGTATGTGTAATATTGATTAAAGAATCATAAGTTCATAAATCAGTACCAGGCTAACTGTCCTTGTGGGTTATTCTAAGCACAGCCAATTACCCCATGTGAGACTCAAACCCTGCACCTGGTGATTGTAAGGAAAACACCATAACCACTATGCCAACCTCCCACCATTGCAGACATATTTATATTCTTTAACTATATACATATTTACTTATTCTTATTTATTTCTATTTCTGTTTGTATATTATGTCTTGTGCTATTAGGATATTCCTAAATTTGATATTTTAGCTATAATCCCAGTGGAGAGTATCATATAACAGAACATTTTTATTTACCCTTATATATTTTATACTCTTTAATCTAATTTTACTGCTTTACTGTTAGAATCAATCCTATATTTTCCATAAGTGTTATGTCTGATAATAACTGAACAAACATCTGAAACACAATCCTAAATTTTTTATCAGAAGTGCCATTCTATAGGCTAGTATATAAACTATCCCTTTGGTTTACTGCAAACATTGAGAACTATACTGTCTTTTGCTTATTATCTAGTTTGTATTCATTAACATCTTAGCATATGATTCAAAATATTATGATTATTTACTTTTAGACTGGAAGAAGTAACCGGGACAGTTCTCAGAATTTTCAGAACTCATGCAGCTTCAGAAAAGTGCTCATGACTCTAATTAAGCTGCTTCAAGCTGGTCCTCATAACAAGGTTCCTTGAAAATGAACAGTGTATCAGCTACAGTTCACACAAAAACATTCATGAATGAATCCAAGCCACCTCTACATTATACATCAATCCCCTCACACCTTTCCAAACTACTAAAAAACAATAAAGGCATTTTAAAGCATGTTAACCACTTAAAAGGTATTGTATTTAAAGAAGTAACATTTAATGATTCAGTAAGCACTCTTTGTATAAGATGTTTAATGTAAAGCAGACTGTCATTTTTAAAGGAGACTTAGAAGGTAAACTTGCATTAAAAGACTGCCAGTTATGTGTGATCCAGGTTTAATTTGTAAAAGTGTGAATGTTGCTCTAATTATTTGCTTACATATATATATATATATATATACATATATATATATATATATATATATATATATATATATATATATATATATATATATATATACATACATATATATATATATATATATATATATATATATCTATATATGTATATATATATACATATATATATATATATATATATATGTGTGTGTGTGTGTGTGTCTAAGAAACTATATTTTTATACTTTGTTTATAACATAGCATAACTTTCCTGGGTTCTCTTGCATGTCAAGTATACTATTAATAGCAAGCATTAAGAACTATGTAATAATTGACAGTGGTTTAGAATGTAATTCACTGCCTTTTCTTTATTATCTAACTTGTATTCTTTCACATCTTTGCATATGAGTCAAAATATTATGATTATTTACTTTTAGACAGGAAGAAGTAACCTAGAGAGTTCTTAGAATTTTCAGAACTCTCACAGAAACGTGCTCATGGCTCTAAGTTGTTTCAAGTTATTTCTCATTATAAGGGCTTGAAAATGAACAGTCCGTCAGCTATAATTCACACAAAAATGTTCACAAGTGAATCCAAGCCACCTCCACACAAAACATCAGTTCCTCAAATCCCCTCCAAACCACAAAAAATTCAAAGTATCTCAACCACTAAAAAGCCATTGTACTCAAAGAAATAACATTCAATGATTCAGCAAGCACTATTTATATGAGATATTTAATCTAAGGCAGATTGTCATTTTTTAAAGGAGACATAGCATATAAATTTACATTAAAATAATGATCCAGGATTAACTTGTAAAAGTATGAATGTTACTCTAATTATCTGATATAATTCCAGCAGTAACTTTTATATATGGAAAAAGATATATTTTTTTACTTCAGAGATATAGTATAGCCACAATGAGAATACCTTATATGCTCATTACTATTTCTCTGAATCAAGTAATGTGCTGTCAGACCTGTTCTTTCTAGTGTTCTTCAAATCTGCCCATTATGCATTGCAGAGGCACCCTGTAGATGTGGACACACACACACACACACACACACACACGCACGCACGCACGCACGCACACACACACACACACACACACACACACACACATTCCCAGACATTTGCAGCATACCTACTGCACTCATCCATGAGCAACTGCCCCACCTCCCACCTAACCATAATTCACACTGCAGAAAATACCCATACACTTGTATGCATGTTCTAACCCATGCACACATATGCTTTCACACACACATGAACACACACAAACACACATACACACACACACACACACACACACACACACACACACACACACACACACACACACACACACACATACAGACACCCATCCTTGGATTCACTGGACGTATCTGTTATGCTAGTACTCCCATAGATGTGACTAGATGACTGCTGTCTTTTAGATATGTGATTCTGTTAATCTGTTGTGGAGTAATTCAAAAAACAAACATTTCCCATGAAGAGCATATGGCTAAATAGCATTAGTTATTCTCCTGGACTGCTGCATTAGCAAACAGATTCACCCACAAGGCAACTCTAATTGAAGGCTCCTATAAGAGAAAAAAAAAAATTAGCAGAACAGTCTTAAGAATTGGAGAGGCTTATTGTCATGTGGCAACCTTTCAAGATAAGGTGGCTACATCATGGTTCTAGGGATTGTTTCACTTTTGGTACAGCAACTTGCATATCTCATTACCATTTTGCTGTGTAAAGTTTTCATCGTCATCATCATCATCAGTCCCCATTTTCCCATTTTTTTTCTACATGGGGTCGGAGTATCATGTTAACTGTCACTAACTGTCTTGATTCAGTGCCACATTCCGTCCTTCTTCAACACTCATGCCTGACTGTCGCAGATCTTCTTTCACACAATCCATCCACCTCTTTGTTGGACATCCTCGTTTCCTCTTACCTTGTCCCTGTAGGTCCCATATCTTCTTCACCAGATTGTCCTCTTGCTTTTTTGCACCTGTCTAAACCACCGCAGTCTGCTCTCTTTGATGTTTTCTGCAATTGGAGCTACTTTGGATTCTGCTCTTATATCTTCATTTCTTCATCTGTCCCACAATGTGCATCCTACCACCCTTCTCAGGCACTTTATTTACATCACCTCTAGCTTCTTTAACTGTTCTTCCTTTACTACCTAGGTTTCTGTACCATACAGTAGTACTGGTCACACCACTGTCTTGTACACCTTACTTTTCAGCTTCTTTGGCCTTCTTCTGTCATAGACTACACCTGACACTCTATGCCAGTTGTTCTACTATCTTTCCATCTTGGTTCTATTATTGATTGCACAATCCAAGTACTCACGCAAGTGCTTATAAAGTGCATTTGTGTAGGATTCAGCAGTTGTACCTCTATTGTCCATCTGCATGGGTGTTGTGAAGTTTGCCACTTCTGTCTTAAGAAGTGTGAAGTTGGCTTTGGAGAAATTTTTTACAGTGGTTTCCCTAATGGGGGTTGGGGTGGGATGTGGATGTCTAGGGTGATTAGCTTGTGGTCGGATCTGACCAACAAGAAATTGACCTCTGGTGTGGAACACCAGTTGACCATGTTGATAATGACCAGGTCTAAGATATTGTTGCCCCTTGTGGGGGTGTCGATAAGTTGATTCTAGGTGTTGAAATTTATGAATTCCAGAAAACGCTGAGCAAAAGAGTTGGTACATGAATAGTTTTCCCAGTTAATCATGGAGTCGTTGAAATCGCCCATTATAAGGGTGTTAGGTTGTACCCTAATATTTTCCAGTGTATCAAGAAATGAGGAGTGGGAATCCTGGGGTATGGTGGAGGATCTGTAGCAAGCTACAATTTGGATTACGGTCTTGCCTAGAGTTAGTTGCCCTTGGATAATCTTGGATTGATTATGCTGGGCAACTAGCCTGGAAGTGTGGATATTCTTAATGAATGTGGACACGCCTCCACCTTTAGTGCTTTGGTCCAGGTTAGGTTTCTGAAAGGTGTGGTATGAATTATAGCTGGGTAATGCAGGGGTGCTCTCTGGAGCCTTGAACCAGGTCTCTGTCACTGTGCAGATGTCAGTGTTCTCCATTTTAAGAAGTGTCTCAAGTGTTTGCATTTTGAGGTTTAGACTTCTTGCATTGAATAGCATTACCCTCAGATTTTGCTTGCTTGTACCTGTTACGGTGGTGAATTTGTCATTTGAACCTTGCCTAAAAAAGGCACTATAGGAGTGCAAGAGCCTTAGCCAGTATCTGGAATCCCAAGGGTGACAGGTGCAGGCCATCTCTGGCAAAGCATCGTGGTCTGTCGATCATGTTATCCCAGGCAGACAGATACTGGATCCCCTTAGAATGACACCAGAAGCTCAGCCAATTGTTGAAGTCAATCATTTTGACCTTGTACTGTGGTATCATTCTGGGTGATGGCAGGATGCTACTCAGGGCTAGGGTTATACCTGCCTGGGTTATATGATTGGACAGCTCCTCCATGTCTCTTTATGTAGTCCAGGGAAGTACGTGTCAGGTCATTCACACCAACATGGACAATGACAGAGTCATATTTGTACTTGCTGTGAAGTGACCTAAGTGCGTGTGTTATGTGGCAGATCCTGTCACCTGACAGGCAGCTGACAATAACTTTCTCCTTGTTTAAGCAGCTGACAGTAACTTTCTCCTTGTTTAACCTGGTGAGTGAAACTTCAGTGTGCCTGATTATAGAGTCACCTATGACTAGAGTGTTGGGTACGTTGTTATGCCTTATGGACTGTGGCTGAGTAGCACACTGAGTTTGTGGGCTATGTGTCATTTGGGTTGTGTTGGGGGGTGGAGGTTGCTTGCGTTTCTGCTTTGGAGGTCCCTGTTGCTTGGGCAGATTTTTGTTGAGAGCCACTGCGAATGTAGGTGTGTTTTGTGTTTCTATGTTTGTGTTTTGGTGGTGTAGGTTTTGAGGGACTATGTGATGAGTGTTGTGTGGTGCAAGTGTTTACCTTCTCCTCTTGACTATTTAGTCCAGTCTTGGGTGAAGAGAGCTTTGCTTCCAGTTTGGCTATATAAGTGCATCTCTCACAGGTTGTAGTGCTGGGTGGTAGGAGGAGAGGGTTTTCTGTGTACATGAGGCAATTGCTGCATTGTCCCAAGATGCCCAGATTCCTCAGGCAGAGAGGAGAAAGCACCAGGAGCTGACCCTTAGACATGCCTGGATAGGTGCTTATTTATTAAGTACTAAAAACTGTTTTCTGTCACTAGTATGAACAGCAGTGGGCTCAGAGCTGAACCCTGATGTACACCCACTCCCACTGGGAAACCCTCTGTGAGGCCGAACACTGTTTGTACTTAAGTAATTGGGCCCTTGTACATAGCCTACACTAATTCTACCAATGTTTCTGGGACTTCAAATCACTGCACTACTACCCAGATCAGCTTTCTTGGGACATTGTCATATTCTTTTGCCAAGTCTAGGAATGCCCATTTGGACTCTCTCCTCATCTCTAGCTTCTTCTCAAGTATCTGTCTCACTGCAAACATCGGGTCAATTGTGCTGCATTCCAATCTGAATCCGAACTACTCATCTCCCATCTTACATTCTACTACTCTGCATATCCGTTTATCAATCACCCTCTCCAGAACATTCATGCAATGTGATAGGACTTTGATGCCTTTGTACTGCCCACAGTTGTGGATGTCCCTTTTATTCTTGTACACTGGCATGAATATGATTATTCTGCAGTGATCTGGCATATGCCTTTTTCTCCACACTGCTATTAGTACCTTAAGGAGCTATTTCTCCCCTATCTCACCCAGCATATCATATCTGTTGTGACCTCATCTGAACCTGTTGCTTTCCCTGACTTAATTTTCCTTTGTTCTGTTTTTACTTATTCTAGGGTGGGCTCCTCTTTTTCTCTCATTATGGGCTGTTTCTGGGGCAGCACAGCTTCTGTGGGGTTTTCTTCATTCAGAAACTGCTGGATATGCTCCTTCCATCTGCCTTTGATGCCCTGTGGACTGGTGAGCAGGTTGTTGCTGGCATCCCTTATGAAGGGTGCCTGATTATCTTCTTTATCTTTCTGTCTTTGCCTTGCAACCTGATATAGTTTCTTTGTGCCACTTACTGAGTGACTTTCCAGAAGTTGGTAGAGTGCCTCCAATGCCCTGTTCTTTGCTAGTACAACTTCCTTCTTTGCTTCTTTGTTAGACAACCAGTAGTCCTTCCTAGCTTGGCCAGTCTTTTCTATCTCCCATGTCTTCCTGCACTCCTTCTTTCTTTTGATGACTTCTTGGACTTCTGCATTCCACCACCAGCTTTCCTTATGTACCTTATTTCTATACCTGGCTTAGCCACATATGTTTTGTGTAATCCTAACACATGCTGTTTTTAAGTGCTGCCATTCTTGTTCAACTCCACCTAATTCCTCTTCTCCTTGGGGTGCTAGTGTCCTGAGTAATTCCTTGAATTGTTGTACTTTCTCTCCAGTCAACTTCCAGATCTTCAGCCTGGTCTCTGTTGACCTTAGAGCTTTGTCTGACCACTGCTTGCAGCTGATTGAGGCAACTAGTGGTTTATGCTGTGGGCTGAGTGTTTCATTGGGGATGACTTTGCAATCATGGATTTTACTCCAGTGCCTTTTCCTTACTAGGAGGAAGTCTACCTGAGTTGCATGTTGGCTACTCTTGTATGTGAACTTGGGACTGTCTCTCTTTCTGAACCATGTGTTGGCTACTATCAAGCCATTTCCCAGACAGAAGTCTAGAATGGCCTCTCCTTTATTTCTGTTGCCCCATCCATATGGACCAAGGCAGTCCTCATATCCTGTTCTGTCTGTCCCAATGTACGCATTCAAGTCACCCATTATCAACACCAATTCATGTTGTCCTGCTTCTGAATGCACTCTTTTCCTCACTATCACAACCCTGCTGGGGGGCATAGGCTATGAATACCGCCCTATCATTACACGGGAGTCTGATTGCCATGAGTCTGTCATTAATTTCAATGATATCCCTCATTGCCTTCTGAAACTTCTCTCTCACCACAACTCCTACACCATTTGTAGACTATCTCCCTCCTGAGTAGTAGATTTTGGATCCCAAGCCAAGTGGCTTTGCTGCACTGCCCTTCCATCTCATCTCTTGGATACATAGGATGTCCAGCCTCCTTCATGTCATCCACTTCCAAGCTGCTTCCTGTCAGCGAAAACCTACATTAAGCATGGCAGTTTTCAGTTCATGTTTGGCAGGTTGGTTGGTTTTACATCAAGCTTTCACTCAACAGAGCTATCCCAGGTAACCCAGGCTGGGCAAGTAGACAATGGCCGGCCAGTAGCTTATTGACCCAGGGCTGCTTATGGAGGGCACACACTGGCCAATAGGGTCACATATACTCCTCACACCATTAACAAGGGCAAGAGTAGGCTGGGTCCTCAACTCACAGGTAACTACTGATGCCTATTTTGGTGGCATTAGTCAACATGACCAAATCATCTAGAGCCATATTTTACACCATCAAGTGGCTAGCCCGATCTGTGTTCTCCTATCTTGAGAACACTGCGCACCACAGTAGATACCCAAAGCTGTTGGTCTGTACAACTCTTCTTCCTATAGGGCACCATGTAGAGTCCATGCTGCTGCCCACAGCTCCATTCATTGATGAGTTTGAGCTGGAAACATTCAGCGTGTTTTTTAGATGTGGGAGAAACCCCACAGAGACACAGGGAGAACGTGCAAACTCCAAACAGGCATTGGTCAAAGGTCAGGATTGAACCTTGTACCTTGTGCATGGGAGGCAAAGACAATAACCATTATTCCAACTGGTCACTCACATGCCAACTGGTCTCTCACATGCAAACTTGTCTCTCACCTGTTGTTATCTGCTGTGTAAAGTTTTCACTTCCATGGAAATTCAGGTAAGTTTCCACCATTCTGTCTTTAGCAATTATATAATAGTATGACAGAATTAAGTATATCTTGCTAACGCCTACATGGCTTCCAGGAGGAATCTAACAGGAAACCTTTTTGACATTGATTTTATAACATGAAGACCAGCATGTAACTCATTCAAGAAACTCATTTTAGTGCATATTAATTTTATTAATGTAAAAATGGGTACTCTACCATTTTACTTTAGGAAACTAAAAAAATAGTTTTGGAGTGGCTGTTTTGGTTAAGAGAGGCCTTATCTTAAACATTTCTAGATTAAAAATTATAATCATTGGAGGTAAACTGTACTCGGATATGAATGCTTTCTTTTACCTTGTCTTGTAAGTATAGGTTCGATCTGTGTACCTTATCAAGCTAAACTTAGTTTTCATCTTCACTTGTTTCAAGTTTTACCCAGCTTCAACAAGTACAATATTATAATCTTTGGGGACTGGAACATGATGCTTGCCTCTCCTTTCAATAAAACTGGATTGACTGCACTATGTCAATTATTAAACAAGGTAATTAAGGCACATAATTTTGTTGACTCTTACAATGCGGTTCACTCTGGCAGGAACAGTGTTGCTTTTAGTGATCATCTAATAAATGCTGGTGAAGAAATTATTTTTTGTCAAGAGCCTTTCAGAAATACAGATTTACAAGATGAAATACAGTCTCAATTTGGGTTCATCAAGGGCAGATGCTACTTACTCAACTTGGTGGACTTTTTTGTAAAGGTCACCAAAGCAATGGATGAAGGTAAAGCAGTACACATCACATACGTTGATCTGGCCAAATATTGTGGCACAGTCTCCTACTTAGCCATAGTAGAAAAGCTAAATATATGGAGAGTAAACCCATATGTGAACTGCTGGATTGCCAGCTGGCTCACAGATAGGATGCAAGAAATCAAAACAGGGGGAGTTACCTTCACAAAGAGACCATTCACAGGTGGAGTCCCTCAGTGTCTGTGCTGGGACCTCTGCTGTTTGCTATCTACTTCTTTAAAGTAAAAGCCAATACCAAAGGGCTCTGGCTAACTATGTTTGCAGCGGATGGTAAGCTAGGAACAGTCACTGAATTCTTCAAATGACTTAGCCATCCTCAAGGAAGGTTTATCCCAATATAAATGGTGCCAGAATAATGGACTGGAACTAAATGCCACAAAAATGCATTATTGTATCCTTTGAGAAGTCATCTACCCTGGGAAACTACCACATTGACATTATGCCCCTAAAAGTTGATTCAGTTATTCATAATTTGGGAACTTATGCAAACCTAACTTTTGACAGATGTGTCCATTGTCATAAGAAAGTCCTTTTATATTCCACAGTTTATAAACAAAAGCATTGTATCTAGACCTAAGGGTGTCACTGCCCCCCTTCACTCAGCCCACATTAGGCCATTTATTGAGTATAATGCCTCGTTACCCATGTATTTGTCCAGACACATGCAACAACTGGAATACCCACAGAGATACCTTACTAAAAGGATAGAAAACCTAAATAATATATATTCCATGGATGACTGAAAGCCTTGTCACTATGCTTGGTATTCTACAGGCTGTTAAGAGGTGACCTGTGGGAGGCATATAAGGTATCTTTTGACCCAATATTTATGGATTTACTGCACGTCAGCAAGTCAAACAGAATCAGAAATCTGTCTAGGAATGTAAATCTCTTCTGCAGCATCAACAGAATGGCTTGCAGGGGATACTGATGCTCTGAAACAGACTTCCCATCCACATAAAACAAATCTCACCCCTAACAATATTGAAGACCAAATTGGATCTATGGATGGGAAATTTTATCTCAGGACTGTCCCCCATAATATTAATGGACAAAGGCACTTCCTAAATGCTTATCCCATGCTTGGGTCCCCTCAAATTATCTATGATATGATCCTAGCTATTCTCACTAAGGGTAATATAAAATTACTGAACATGAGATGGATAAGGCAAATCTAACACCAAATGAGAAAGGTTAATTCAAACACTAAAAGGGAAACTGAGTAGACTTGAAATGGCCTACAAGGACAGCTTGCCTAATACTTACAAGTGAACATATGAAAATAGCTCAGACTTTCTTAGACCATTTATTAATAAATTTAAAAATCATAGTATATTCAATGTATGAGTAAGCAAAGATTGCAGAATAAGGGGGGTTAGACACCAAATTGTATTATTAAATCAATCATTTATTGCATTTCATTAAGAAAACAGAATTCCAGTTGAAAATAGATAGGCTGCCTTTAAATTGGAATTAAGAGGGCTTTTATCAGTAAAGGGTGATATATAAAGGGATGCATATTTAAAACAGATGGCCTCTTTGGTAGTATGTATTTCACAATTAAACTTGGAGCTTCAACTGAATTGTGATCCAAACAAATTCTCTTCATTAATTATTGATCAATAAAAAACTCAAGTTTTTACTAGCCCTTGACATGTTATTGTTCAAATATAAACTCTAAGCCAAATAAGGTGAGCTAACTGCTCACACATTACTGGGAATGTCCTAAGGCTCAAAGTCTATGTCAGAAAACCAGATTCACAATTCAGAATATGATACCCCACAGCATTTGACTAAATCTGTACTCCAAGAAGACTGCTAACTAACCACCTTGACTCAGAAATGGATAAGACATACATCTATAATTAATCAGAGGAAATGTAGACTCTATGCTACTACCATAGATCTTAACTGAACACACGCTCACAAGCAAACTACCAGGAAAAAATAAAACCTATTCCTCATTGTGTTTATTAATGAATTACTTTACTTATTTATGCATATATGTATGTTTTGTTAACCAAGTTAATCCTCCTGGGCAGTGTCTTTTCTTCAGAAGGAACCCAAGGTGAAAAAGCCAAGGCATGCAGTAAAATCAAGTAGTAAAAAGACAACACAGACATTCAGAAATATATAGACAGCTTTTGTATTCATACTATATAAATGCATGTAACAATGGCTTAACTGGTGAGAATTCTTGAACATATATCCCAAGGATTAGGGCTGACATACACTAGAATAACATACCAATGCCATTTGCCATTCATAAAGATAGACACAGACCCTGCATGCAGTATTATCCCATTGTGTAGCCACAGTACTATGTACTAAACCACCTGTGTACAGACTGGACCTAAATACATAAGGTAAGAGTCCAGAACTGAGTACCATCAGGTTTGTCTAGTGTATCTGGCTATACCAGTTCACTTTCCCTGCTGTGCTACTCAGTGTACAGACTTAAGCAGTAACATCAGTACTGAAGCATAAAAAAATTAAAACACTCCGTTGCAGAAAAACACCTACCACCTATGGAGTTTTCTGTGCTGCAGGTAAACCTGCTACTCTAACCATACCTGCTTCCACAATGACAGAGTGACACTATTGAGCTCCTGCCAGTGCGAGCTGTCATTGCATCAAATTCCTCACTATTATAATATAATAATGACCCTAAAGCTATTGCAATGCTAACTGAATAAAAATGATTTATGAGCCAGTGTGTGGCTTTAGAATTAGATGGACTACAGAACATGTTTTCCTGACTTTGGTAAATACAAACCAGTCAAGGTTTAAATTCTTTTCTACCTTTCTCTCCTGATGTTTATTGATGGCATCATTTTTATGATTTGACCATTTGTTTTGTAGTCATAATTTATGTCCTTTTTGTTAAGGCTCATGATACCACATTTCTGGACATTAAAGATGGCACCATTACTTTAATGAATGAGGTGTTTGTTTTTCTAGCACATTTAGGCAAACAACAACATCACTGACTGAGGTAGCTGTGCTACACAGATGTTCATCGTGCATACAGCTGCAGTAATCACAGATGGGTTTTCTGCCATCAGGCGGGTCCTCGGTCGGCCGAATTCCAAAGTTTAGGTCCAGCGTTGGTTGTTGTCGCTTTCTTTTCTGACGTCAGTGCGACAGGGGTATATAAGACACAGCCGACGCCATTTTCTTCAGTCTTTTATGCTGCGCAGTGCCTGAAGCAGATGCAGTTCGCAAGTGCCGGTCAGCCAGCTCCTGAATTTACGAAAAATTGGAAACCGAAGTCTTCTTTAAAGCTAAGTACTCCGTTGGGGAAACTTTTCTTGCCTCAGACCGATGTCCGACAAAGTTAACAATTGTATTTCTTGTGGGAAGCAAATACCACATAAGGATTTCCATTCCCTCTGCATACCTTGTTTAGGCCCAGACCATGACGTCTCGTGCTGTCGCTTTTGCGCTACTTTCAATAAACGCACTATTAAGCGTCGGGCGGAGTTCGCCCATCACTTTTTTGGTAAAGCCTTTGATTATAAAATGTCGTCGGAGACTCCGACTACCGTTTTGTCCAAAAAATGCAAGGACAAGGACCGACACGCGAGGTCCGTGGTCTCCACCGACACCATGCCAAAACCGGCTACACGTGGTCCGGTTCTCAGCGAGACGCCTACGCAGCCCCTGACTACCGACGACACTTCTTTGGCAGTGTCTTCTGTAACCGGGACCGCAGGTACCTCGGCCCATACCCAGACTACAACCACCGAAGCCACTGTGAGTGTTGATCCTCCTAATGTGGACAGGTCCACTTCCACCCATGGTGTCTTTAGACCCTCATCTTCCTTTTCCATTAAGGCCTTTACTAAGTCCAAATCAGCCATGCATCCCAAGAGGCCTGTTGCACAGGGCCCATCTCCAGGCCCCATGCCTAAAAAGCAGATGCTAAAAATGGCTGAGGATTTAATTACTCTTATCAGGGGTTCCCAACCCCCTCCAGACAAGAGACCCAGAGTGGAGGAATATTCTCCCTCTTCTGACCAGGGCTCCATTTTTTCAGAACATTCTGATGTAGAGGAACACTCGTACTCCCCTTTTGAAGATTCTGATGCAGAGCAGTCCATTCCTTCTGTATCTCCCCCAGAGGATTTTTCTTTTGGGGAAACCTTGCACACCTTGAGGGAACACTTCCATTGGGAAGGCCAAGACTTTTCTGATTCCAAGAAAAGACTTAAGGAATTTCTTTTGTTACCTCAACACAGACCTCTGGCGATACCTCCTGTCTTGGACATACTTGATGATGTTTACTCGGAGGCTTGCCTTAATCCGGATTCCCTGCCTCCTGCCCCAGTCAAGCCTGATAGGTACTACAGGGTTCCTAACTCTCACCAATTTCTTTACAAGAGCCATAATGCTGACCCTGAAACCATTTCTCAAGGCCCCAAGGGAATGAAGGCCTCTACTGCTAAGAATCCACTACCTTCCGAAAGAGAGTCTAGATCCTTAGAAAGGTGGGGAAAAAAGGTATATACCTCGGCCACCCTAGCCATGAGGGCCTTAAATTGTCAGTTCCATATGCTTAAATATCAGCAGTTTCTGTTATCACAATTAAGAAATAAAATGTCTCAACCTGAACAACCAGATTTGAAGGAGTTGCAGGATATGATGCATAGTGCAGAACAAGTGGGTAAACACACCTTACAATGTAGCTATGATGCCCTGGAGGCCTCAAGTAGAGCTGCTGTTACAGGATCAGTCGTTCGTAGACATGCCTGGCTTAGGGAACAAATCTTGCCTGATCATGTTAAAGCTAAACTACTAGATGCTCCTTTACAAAAGGATGTACTATTTGGTACTAATGCTGAGGAGATACTACGGAAAATGGAAGAAAAATCTAAATCTATGCAAACTGTCAAAGCTTTTCTACAGGTTCAACCACCACGTTTTAGCAGAAATTGGCCTTCTAAAAACTGGTCCTTTCCAGCCATGGACAAGCCCCAAAGAGGTAGATACAGGCGCACAAGGGGCAGAGGACAATCTCAAGGATCATACAGAGGCAGACAATGGCAAACTCCAGCACCAAGAGGTGGCGAAGACAGTGCACAACAATACAGGAAACAAACCCAATGACTTCCTCCTTTTCATGCCAAGCAAGTCTCAGCTGGCAGCACCCTTGGGAAGAAAGCTGGCATTATTTACAAGAAATTGGCATATTATCACAACAGACAAATGGATCCTGGACATTATAAACAGAGGCTACAGATTTCATTTTCACACTCTTCCAAAAATGAGAGGCATGCCAAACCTGCCACACAATCAAAGGGCAGAGGCACAAATACAAATTACAAAACTCATGGACATGAAAGCTATTCAAGAGGTACCTACTCACGAACAAGGTCAAGGTTTTTATTCCAGACTATTTCTGGTACCAAGGAAAGGAACCGACTGGAGACCCATTTTGGACTTATCCATCCTAAACACATTTCTACTCGTACCAAAATTCAAGATGTTCACATTACAGCAGCTTCTTCCCATGCTGGGCAAGGAGTTTTGGCTGCTAACATTGGACCTCAAGGAGGCATACCTGCATGTCCCAATCAGACAAAGCTGCAGAAGATACCTCAGATTTCTTGCAGGTTCAATCCACTATCAATTCTCTGCATTGCCCTTTGGCTTATCTACTGCACCCAGAGTATTCATGAAATGCCTGGCATCAGTAATTGCCTACTGCAGACTTCAAGGGATACAAATTTACCCTTATTTGGATGACTGCCTGATCCAAGCGGACAGCAAGCACATACTTCTGGAACATCTGGCTTATGTAACATGGTTATTGAATTCTCTGGGATACACAGTCAACAAAGAGAAATCCAGGCTAACACCATCTCAGAAAATAACTTTTCTGGGTGCCAACTTGGACACAAACACCCAGATGGCCTATCTCACGCCAGAAAAACAGGGGCAACTAACTCAGTACTTCAAAATACTAGCAAATTGTACCAGGCTCACTGCAATGAAAATCCTGCAGGCTCTGGGCTTCATGGCATCTTGCATTCTTTTAATCCCATGTGCAAAGTTGCATATGAGGAAACTTCAATGGTACCTAAAACACCTAAGGTCTCAACACAGCCACAGTTTGGAAACAATAATACCAATAATCCCATGTTTGCAAAAGGAATTTCTATGGTGGGCCCAAGCATGTCAAACAAACACAGGTCTTCCATTCTGCAAGCCTCAAGCAAATCAAGTCATCACAACAGACACCTCAGACTACGCCTGGGGGGCACACATGACGGACAGGTGCATTCAGGGCAAATGGTCCCAAAAGGAAAAGCACCTTCACATCAATCAAAAAGAAATGCTAGCAGTGATAAATGCAATTACAGCTTTCAAGGACCTCCTGCATCCAGGGCAATTATTGATAAGAACAGACAACACACAGTAATGTGGTACATAAACAAACAAGGAGGAACATATTCATAGCCCCTGTGCAGACTAGCCATGTCACTTTGGAACTTGGCTCTGGAATGGCAAATTGAACTTCAAGCACAGTACTTGCCAGGTTTGGAAAACACGCTGGCAGACAATCTAAGCAGAAATATGACAGACCCACATGAATGGAAGTTGCATCCTCAAGTGTTTACAAAGATAATCCAAGCGTGGGGAAGGCCAGACATAGATCTCTTCACCTCCCACAGGAATCATCAATTGGAAAAGTTCTGTTCAAGGACCTTTCATCCAAAGGCCTGGAGAGTGGACGCCCTTTCTTTCAGTTGGGCAGCATGGACAGTTTACGCTTTCCCACCTTTGCCTCTTCTGCCCAAGGTGCTCTTGAAAGCAAGAGCAGACAGACCGAAGATGATACTGATTGCTCCAGACTGGCCAAGACAACACTGGTACCCACTCCTGAGGAGCCTAATGCATACTCCTCCCTGGTCCCTACCTCTAATGCCTTTTCTACTGACTCAGCACAGCTACAAAACTCTTCACAGTCAGCTGAAAACACTCAATCTTGCTGCATGGAAAATTCCTTAACACCACAACAGACCCTACTCTCCAAAGAGGTGCAGGATGTCATTTTGGAGGCCAGAAGACCATCTACTAGAAAGGCTTACTCCGCAAAATGGAAACGGTTTTGCTCTTGGAATGAGAAAAAAGGCCAGGATCCTAGAAAACTGAATTTGCCTCAGATATTACAGTATCTAGCTGAGCTGTTGAACAGTGGACTTTCATTTTCCCCCATAAAAATTCATGCCTCAGCCATTTCTGCAGAATTCAACACTGATCCACCCTTATTCTCTCACCCACTCTTAAGACAGTTCCTCAGAGGGGCTAAGAATATAAGACCTCCAAGGAAACAACCAATACCAGTCTGGGATCTTAATTACATTCTAGAAAAATTAACATTGCCTCCCTTTGAACCAGCTGCCTCAACAGATTTGCAATATTTGTCCTGGAAAACAGCTTTCCTTCTGGCCATTACCTCAGCTAGTAGGGTTTCGGAACTACAAGCCCTCATGGCTGTGCAGCCCTTTCTCATCTTCCATCAGGACATGGTTTCCCTTCGAACCAACCCATCATTTATGCCTAAAGTGGTATCCAGGGTAGCTTTAAATCAAGCCATACACTTACCTACCTTTTACCCCAATCCTCAAAACAAAGGGGAAAGGCTGCTACACTCCTTAGACATCCATAGACAGCTACATTATTATTTGGACAGAACAAAGCCTTTCAGGAAATCAGAACAACTTTTTGTGTCCTATGCTGTAGGAGCTCAAGGGAAGCCAGTTACCAAACAGACAATTTCAAAATGGATAGGCCACTGCATACGGTTTTGTTACTCCTTTCATGGAAAATCTGTTCCTACAGGCATCAGATCCCACTCCACCAGGGCCACAGCTACCTCTACAGCCTTCCTCAGAGGAGTTCCTACCAAAGATATTTTGGAGGCAGCCACTTGGAGTTCTGTGCATACCTTCACAAAACACTACCACCTGCCTTTATACTCCAAAACTAGAGCAGGCTTTGCCACTGCTGTGTTGCAGGGCATTCTGGCTCATCCCAGTTCCACCTAGTGCCTACCACCCTGTGCGTAGCTTTGGGATTCTACCCATCTGTGATTACTGCAGCTGTATGCACGATGAACATAGTACAGTTTTGTACCTACCATAAATGTAGATGTTCGAGTGCTAATACAGCTGCAGTACAGGTTTCCCTCCCTCCTTCCCCTCTAGATAAAGGCCTAGGGGCTAACCCCTCCTCATACAACCTGATTGGGTTATCCTTCTATGGTATATTTGCTTGCAACTACTGATTTTTGATTATATTGCATTGCATGAATATATATATAATTTATGTATTGCCTTCCTTCTGGGGGCACCTGACATCTGGGGCAAGAAAGACTGAAGAAAATGGCGTAGGCTGTGTCTTATATACCCCTGTCACACTGACGTCAGGAAAGAAAGCGACAACAACTGACGCCGGACCTAGACTTTGGAATTCGGCCGACCGAGGACCCGCCTGACAGCAGAAAACCCATCTGTGATTACTGCAGCTGTATTAGCACTCGAACATCTACATTTATGGTTGGTACAAAACTGTACTTTTTCAATAATAGGCATATTTGGTTATCCATATCCATTTCCCACTGTTATATTTGACAATAATACAAAAAGAAGTGCCCCTCATTCACAACATCAGAAACAAATGGTTGCAAAGGAAGGGCTTAGCTTAAATTTTGTCCAAAGAAGATGCATACATATGTATATTTATATATATATATATATATATATATATATATATATATATATATATATATATATATATATATACACACACACACACACACACACACACACACACACACACACACACACACACACACACATACACACACACACACACACACACACACACACACATACACACACACACACACACACACACACACACACACACACACACACACACACACACACACACACACACACACACACAAGAACCAAACAGTCCACTCCATTAGGCAGTGTAGATCAGTGTGTGTGATATGTGATATACATTTAAGAAGCTTCCAGTGAGTCAGCAGATACATATAAGTACTGATCGCATGCAAGCAAGAGTATGCCATCCATTCTGATCTATTTATTTAGCAAAATTTGAGGGTAATGCTACCCAATGCTAGAAGTCTAAACCTCAAAATGCACTCACTCGAGGCACTCCTTAAAATGGAGAACATTGACATCTGTGCAGTGACAGAAACCTGGTTAAAAGCTCCAGAGAGCACCCCTGCATTACCAGGCTATAATTCATACCACACCTTTTGGCCACCAAACCCGGTCTGAAACACTAAAGGTGGTGGCGTGCCCATATTCATTAAGGATATCCACACCTCCAAGCTAGTTGCTCAGCGTAATGCATCCGAGATTATCCAAGTTCAACTAACTCTGGGAAAAACTGCAATAGAGATTGTAGCTTGCTACAGATCCCCCACCATGCCTCAGGATTCCCACTCCTCTTTTCTTGATACACTGGAAAATATTAAGGTACAACTCAACACTCTAATAATGGGTGATTTCAACTACCCTACCATTAACTGGGAAAACTACTCATGTACCAACTCTTTTGCTCAATGTTTTCTGGGAATCATCAATTCCAACGCCTTGGATCAACTTATCCACACCCCCACCAGGGGCAGCAATATCCTAGACCTGGTCATCACCAACATGGGTGACCAGTATTCCACACCAGAGGTCAGCTCCTCATTGGTCAGATCCAACCACAAGCTAATCACCCTAGACATCCACATCCCGTTCCCAACCCCATGAGGAAAATAACTGTAAAATTTTCTCCAAAGCTAACTTCATGCTTCTTAAGACAGAAGTGGCAAGCTTCATGACACCCATGCAGATGGACAATAGAGGTATGACTGCTGAATCCTACACAAATGCACTTTATAAGCACTTACACGAGTGCATGGATCATGGTATCCCTAACAGAACCAAAATGCTATCCTCCAAAAAAAGGAACCCAATCTGGTGGTCTTCTGCCATAAACAAACTCTACAACAGAAGAAAGAAACTGTTGAAAAAAAGAGTAAAATCCCACGATTGGAGAAACTCCCTGGTCAGCCTCAGTAAGAAGCTGAGATCCCTCATAAAATCCTCCAACGCTAGTTATGAAAACAAAATTGCCACTGATTCTAAAGACAACCACAAAGCATTCTATAGCTATGTCAAGAATCTAAATGGCAACACTCAGATCTGCCCTGAGTTACAGCACAATGACACAAAATATACAGAACCAACTGATATTGCCAACATCCTGGCAGATAGGTTCAGTGCTAACTTTACCCCCCTCTCACCCCCTAAAGGGCCCACCTTTATACTGGAAGAATGCAAAGTTCCTGTAATCACGGCTGCACAGGTAAAAACCTCACTCTCCAAAGCCAGGAACACAGCATCCATGGGATCTGACAACATTCTAGGCTGCCTTCTACATGAACTACAGAATGAATTGTCATCTAAGTACCATGTTCAATCATAGCCTCACCTCAGGCTTTATGCCCATTGAATGGCGCACCGTGACAGTTATCCCACTTTACAAAGTGGGGGCCACAACAGATCCCGGGAACTACCACCCCATTAGCCTGATAAGCCTGGTCTGCAGTGCCATGGAACATATCATCATGGAACTCATAAACAAAGACATTGGAGATCTCCAAACTCTGGACCCCATGCAGTTTGGCTTTGTAAAAGGCAGATCATGTCTCCTAAACCTGATAGACTTCTTTGAAGTAGTCACCAAAGCCATAGATGAGGGTAAGGTGGTTCACACAGCCTATTTAGATCTTGCCAAGGCATTCGACACCACCCCCCCACTCTGGAATTATAGATAAACTCACTAAACTAGGTATAAATCCCTATGTCACAAGATGGGTTGCCAACTGGCTTACTGACAGAACCCACACTGTGAAAGTAGCAGACTCAAAATCAGACTTCAGACCAGTGACAAGTGGAGTACCACAGGGTTCAGTCCTGGGTCCCCTCCTGTTTGGTATCTACTTCTCTGAAGTACAGGCTAACACAGAAGGTCTTCGGCTAACTAAATTTGCAGATGATTGCAAACTAGGAGCCATAATTGAAACTCCTAATGATGTGGACATCCTACAAAAGGACCTCAGTGAGACAGATGCCTGGTGTCAAAGCCATAGTCTCAAGCTCAATGCCAAAAAGTGCATTGTCATCCCCTTTGGTAAAACTCTGTACCTATGAACTACCACATAGGCAGTAGTCTACTTAACACCGAAAGTGTGATAAGAGACCTTGGGACACAGGGGGACAATAGTCTCTCCTTTGATAATCACATCACCACAGTGGTCAGGAAATCCTTCTACATGGCACACCTCATCACAAAAGGTTTCTCATCCAGAAAAAAAGAGGTCATTGTTCCCCTCTACTCATCACTCATTAGCCCCATTATAGAGCACAATGCCCCTTTTGGTATGTACCTCATAAGACATCTACACCAACTGGAAAGGCCGCAAAAATACTTCACAAAGAGGATTACTGGCCTCAAACAGATGCCTTAAACAGACCATCTCAAAAAACTCCAGCTTTACTCCATCGCATGTCACCTACCCAGAGGAGATCTCTGTCTAACATACAAAGCTATGTCAAACCCAGAGCTGTTGGACATGCTCCACTTAAAGAAATCCCAATCCCTCCAAGCTACACGCTCTAGGGACCTAAACCTTGTCACCACAATAAACAGAACATGCTGGAGGGATAGATTCCTCTCCCTGAGACTTCCCATACTCTGGAACAGACTACCTATCTATGTCAAACAGAGCTCCTCATTAGCACTCTTCAAGAACAATCTTGATGATTGGATGCGTAATAGGAAATTCACCCCGGGGATCACTTCTGTGTTTCTGCTTGACAGGGGCACAGGAAAATAATTTTCTTTGGTGGCGAAAGCCGGGGTACCTTTTTGACTAGGCTTGTATAGGCCCTAGGGCCAATAGCCTAGTACCTACCTATGAACCTATATGCATACAATAAACTACTTAAATGAACACCCAAGCCTCAGCATCTTCTTAATGCACATAGGAAGAACAACATGGTGTCAGAATGGGATCCAGAGTTACAGCCATAAGGCAACCAGTTAGCATTTGAGGAATATACAGGAATGGATCATCCCTACTGCTCAAATGACTTGCAAAACAGGTCAGAAACAAATTTCTGGCACTAAAACTTGCTTAAATGATTTATTTTGCTATAAATATAAAACAAATCACTCAGAATGCTCAAAATGAATTTCTTATTAAACAAAATGTCCAGAACGCGACATATTGATAAAAATATTCAAAATAGTCATGAAAATGTTTGAAACAATATCTGAATCTCATAAAATGTACAAAAAAAGGGAAAACCGCCATATTTTTTCATAATGTGCTACTTTTTTGTATTAACTAAAGCTACTCAAATTATTCAGTGTGCAAAGTGTTTGCAAGTGTGTGCAGTATCACAGTGCAGTTATTTTGCAAAATAAAGTTATTTCAAAGAATATTTTGCAAAGTACATTTATTTCAAGGCATGTTTCTTAGAGTACAGTATTTAGAAAAGTTTATTGTGCATTTGAATATTGTTACAAGTACCTGGTGTGTGTGAATGTTCGTACATAATTACAAGGACCATTTTGCATTGTGTTTTACTATAATCTGTGGGCATGGCAGAAGGTTTTCGCCTACTCGCATCACTTGTGTTTGATAACAGTATTGCAGAAAACTGGAAACTGAGCAGGAATAAGATACTTTCATACAGGCTGTTTTTTCTGATAAAGACACACGTACAAAAGCACTTATTCTGCTTAATTTAGTTGGTTCAGAGGCCATTGAAAGAGAGCGTTCATTTGTATATGCACCTGCTGTGTATGCAGGGCAAGGGGAACCACCATGTAGTAATACCAGCTGAAACAAGGGAGGACCCAGAGTGCTTAAAATGTAAATTTAGAGAAATGTGTAACCCCCAAATGAATATTACAATAGAAAGGCACTTATTTTACAAAAGAGCTCAAAAGCCTGGTGAAACTTTTGCAGCATATATTACTAACTTGAGAAATAAGGCTAAAATGTGCAGATTTGATGATTTGATAGATGAGTTGATAAAAGACAGGCTTGTGTGTGGTATTAATAATGACACAGTGAGAAAGATTTTGCTTCAAGACAGTGATTTAACATTAAATAAGGCCATTGAGATTTGTTAGCTACATGAGCTTTCAGAAAAGCGCACACGTTTGCTTACAAATGAGAATAGCAGTGGAAGGCACAGTGACAAAGCTCATGTTAATAGTATGCAGCACATGGTTAAAAGAAACAGGGCCAAGCACATTGCAGCTACTTCATGTCCAGAAACAGTAGCTGGGAAACCTCGACTCTTTCCGGCAAATTCCAGAGCATGTTCAGTGAAACATAAGGGTGACTCAGCAAAACCTGTAGCAAACCTCATAGTCAACTGTCATAATTGTAGTAGTAATCATGAACCCAAAAGAGAATAGTGCTTAGCTTTTGGTCAGCAGTGTCATTCTTGCAATAAGTGGAATCATTTCAAAAGATTTTGTAAATTAAATAAAGCACATTCTTTTATTAAAAGAGTACATTCCAAGAGGCAAGTTGATCAGTTAGAAAGCTGCAACCCTACTTTTTGTGTTGATGGTGTGTCTGTGCTTGGTAAAACAGTTAATGCAGTAGATTTGTTGGCAAAAAACTAAATCTTTTTTTTACTGTTTGGATTAATGGGATTCCCACAGAGCTCAAAGTAAATACTGGCTCAAAGTGCAATTTTATGTCAGCAGAAACATTTGCTAGAGTAAAAACTGCATAACAGCTTGATCTGACAAAGTTTGCAAAGCTTGTTTTTTTATAGTGGTGAAGAGATTCAAACCGAAGGCTCAGCAGTGCTTTCATGTGGAATTCAGATGAAATTGGAAGTATTTGTTACCAGTGTCTGAACCAGTGTCATAGCATCTTACTTGTGACAAAGACTCTAGTTCTCAGAGTGACTTGTTCAATGTTTCTGTTCCAGAGAACATTCCATTAGCAGTCCCCATTCCTGAGACTCCTCAAGCAGAACATTCCCCGGTGACTGTCCCTGTTGTTAAACCCAGTCCTAACTATTGTGTCACAAGATCAGGTTGCATCTCGAAACCTGCTTCCAGATGCACAGCAACCTAGACTTGACTGTTGTTTTTCTTTATTAGTGTCTGTATAACTGCATGCCTATTAAAATGTCATTGTTTATATGAGATATCTGAGTAAAAAGGGAGGGTGTAGATCAGTGTTTGTGATATACCTTTAAGAAGCTTTCCAGTGAGTTACCACATGCATACAAGTACTGAGTACATGCAAACAAGGGTGCCATTTTGAGTGAACAGCCATAATGATTTGCAAGTATGTAGTCAGTTAGTTAGATAGTCCAATAGTTTAATGTACCTGCCATCCATCCTGATGTATTTGTATACGATAAACTACTTAAATGAACACCCACACCTCAACGTCTTCTTAATGCACATAAGAAGAGGGACAGGCAAGTTCCAAAAAGGTGGTTTATTAGTGCTTTTGTCCATTTATTCAGAATGGACTTCATCAGACTAATACATTTTTAAAATGCATGTACGTTTAAATAAAGTTTCTTACAAAATACATGTTCACTTTACACCAATAAACACACATTCCTGCTGACAAGCATTCCATATCTATAGTTTAATACATTAAAAATATGTCTGCAGAAAAGTTCAAGGCAATGTCAGGACAGGAGCATCGGGCCTTCTGATTAAAAGGCTAATGTATTAATGACTCCACCAGACAATATTCACAATACAGAATGGAAATATTGTTACTTCATTCTCTTATTTTACAGTTCTGTCTTGATGCTAATAAATTCATTTAAGCCAGGGAGAAGGTTAGCTGCTAGCTCAAGTTGCCAGAAAAGTTCCCTCTTGTCAAGAAACAACTCAACATCCCTTAGTCTTTCAGAAGTATTTACATTAGTAATTTATTAGCATGAAGCCAGAATTGAGAAATACGAGGCTGAAGTAGCAATATTTCCATTACAATACATCAGCCTTGCAAGCAGAAGAACTGGTTATTTGATACTGAAGTATTTGCAGTCAACAGGATGTTTTTGGAAATGGGGTTTTGTATGTGTGTGTGTGTTTGCATATATATATATATATATATATATATATATATATATATATATATATATATATATATATATATATATATATATATATATATATATATATATGGGTTCACTTTCTAATTTCAAAATACTGAAATCTCAAAATTCAGTATTTCAAAACCACAAAGCCGAAAACCCAACCACAACTCACAACTTCGAAAACACACAACCACAAAATTCAAAATCCTGTAACTATGCTACACATACAGTACACACATAAACATACACACAATTCCCCCCACAATCAAACAAACTCATCTAAACTATGTATAAAGCAGAGGGGCAAGCCCCCCTGCACCCCCCATGGGGGGCTGCACCCTCCACACCCCCTACTTATATATTATAACTCCGAGATTGCACAAACAGAAACACAAATGAAACTCACACACACACATCTTACAGTCCCTCAAACACCCACATAACAGTCACAACACACACTTACACACACTAAATCCCTAACCAACATACTTACACACACAAACTTACCAAAATTAAACCTAAACATCCACACACCATACCAACGGAAGCAGAAATTCAAAATATCCATGCTTCAGTATTTTGAATTTCACGCTTCTGCCGGTTTCAGAAATGTGAAAAGATTTCAGTATTTCGAATTTACAAAGTGGATCCATTCATATATTTATATATATATTGATATCTTTATTAACCAAAAGATAAAAAGGTAACACAGACAAACCATTAAGTAAAAACTGCAAGAAAAGCCCATCTAAGCTGGCATTTTCACTATGTGATACCTTAAACCTCTGGTAATGGAGGCCTATGGGATATATGCAAATAACCCCTTAAGGACATCAAGTGTTTCTTCTCATGGCTTCTGAAAGTCCATGACTTTTTTTTACATTTTTAAGTCTTTAGGGTTACATTCAAGCCAATAAAGACACATGCGTCTTACTGAAAACATGCATCTTCAAACTTTTAATTAACTTCATCAACATAGCATTAGTGAATAGTTTGGCTGTACCTCAGAAACATAGGGTCTTTAAACCCAGATTATGCCCATAAAGATTAAGGTGCCCACAAAATATACCAACTAACAACAAAGTAAGGGTATAAAGGTCACACAGAGAGACACAAAGTCATAAAATATCAGGATCTGCAGGCAGAAATGAAAGCAATGTGGAAGAAAGATACCCAGACATTTCCAATAGTAGTAGGAGCAATGGGTCTTCTAAAAAAGAATCTATAATAATATTTAGATATGTTACCAGTCCTTGTAACCTAGTAAGAATTGCAGGAGTCATTACTGGGCACATTGCAGGTGCTGCAAAGAGAAATTTTGGCTGACATCAAAGATTGAAACAATAGTAATTTCATGAATTTTAATTGAGGATAAGAAATAAATTATGTATTGTTACTATTATGCAAAAAGCCCAGAATTTCCAGACACAAGATGTACAAAATGGTTAAGAGAGAAATTAGAGGAAAGAAAAATACTTCCACAGGAAAAACTGTCCGAAGCTTCAAATGAAAATTTGTGTTTATTAATACAACTGATTTGTGAAAAACAGTATATAGATCAAGAAACTTTAATCTGTTTGGAAAAAGAAGCATCTGAGGAAGTGCAAAAATATAAAGAACAAAACCTAGAGATATTTGAAAAGTATAAAAAAGAAATATGGTCATGGGAAAGAAAGAGAGATTTGATATGGTGCACTATTTATGTAAAGGAGAAAGCCAACTTAATCAATATAAAGAAGACAGCCCCAAAGATATTCAAAGGGAAATACAGGCAAAGGCATCCAGATATGGAAAATTTCAGACTAAAAAAAAATAATATCACAAACAGGAAATGTAGAAAAGAAGATTAGTAATCTAGAAGTTAAAAAAAATTGAAGTTGAATTATGTGAAGTGAA
The DNA here is from genome assembly GCF_019279795.1 of Protopterus annectens. Taxonomy (NCBI): domain Eukaryota; kingdom Metazoa; phylum Chordata; order Ceratodontiformes; family Protopteridae; genus Protopterus; species Protopterus annectens. The sequence goes on from NC_056743.1 coordinate 1,242,360,400, forward strand.
GGATTTGGTGTAGACGGTCTAAGACTGGTTATATCACAGCATGACAGAGTGAGTTCCCAAAGTAAGGAGAAGCAGGAAGATCAGGAGACATCTGAAGAAGAAATATGGACATGGGAAAGAAAAAGAGATTTAATATGGTGTAATATTTATGCAAAGGAGAAAGCAAAACTAACCGATACAAAGAAAGTAGCACCAAAGATATTTAAAGAGAAATACAGGCAAAGGAATCCAGACATGGAAAACTTTACAATACAAAAAATAAGAAGACAAAGAGGAAAAGCAGAAATGTAGATTAGTAATGGAGAAGTTAAAGAAACAGAAATTGAGGTTATCGTGTACCTTGCGATGTGAAGGATTCAGTGTAGAAAATCTAATTCAGAAAGCATCACAACAGGATATCCAAATTAAGGGGAAACCAGTGGAACAGGAATAAATTGGTCAGGTGCCATATGAAGATATTTTGGAGTCTTCCACAGGAAACCAGTACAAAACTTCACTTGAAGCTAGACAGCAAGGGAAGGAACAGGAAACTGTCGAAACCCTGATGCAGTTAATGTTGAGGAATGATAGGCCAGTGAGTTTCCATATGACAAAGCAATGGATGGTACAGGATGAAACTGAAGAGAATCTGCCACAGTAAGATGCTATAGAACTTTATATAGAATGCTTGCAAGAAATGGAAAACAATGGATGTGCTCTCAGTTTGGAAGAAAATGAGCTAAGAGAAGAGTTGCTTGATTTAATAGACATAGACAGATATATTAAAATCAGTGAAAGAAATAGATTGCAGAAGATCAATGAAACCCAAAAAGTCAGAAGTCTGATAAAACAAATGAACACAGTAATTAGGATTGTCCATAGAGATCCATGTGATAAAACAGAAGTAAATAGGATATATTACTGTGCACCTAAATTAATAACTGATAAAGTTCTACCACAAAAGCACAGGTGAGGGGAAGGAAGGGGAGAAATTAAATGCCATCATGGAAGTATCGAACAGAGAAAACTATAAAGCAATTAAGTCAAGAAGTGTCACTGTTAGAAGACTGTAGAAGAGGGAATAGCTCAACAAAAATATTAAAAAAGATAGATACAATAAAAGAAATGCACAATATTAGAATAGGACAGGATCTATCATGCACTATCGCAAATAAACTAAAAGTTTCAGCACAGGTGGAAAAACATAGAAGAAACACAGTTAAATATAAAGGAAAAGTACAAAATAAGCAATTTATTGATGACCCAGAAAGGTTTTATAGACAATTGGGAAACAAGGTAAAAGGAATTGAAAGACTGCCCAAAGAAGAAGAAATAGATACATTTTGGAGAAATATCTATGAAAATCTTGTGGAACATAACAAAGATGCTAAATGAATAGAAGAAGTAAAAGAAAGAATAAGAAGTTTAAAGGTACAAGATATGAAATGGGATGAAGTAACAGCCAGAGAGATTGAAACAAAGTTAAGAAAAGCCTCTAATTGGCAAACCCGAGGCCAAGAAGCAGTACCTAACTTTTTGTTAAAAGTATTAACATTTTTGCATGAAGATTTAGCCATGAGTAAGAACTATTTATATATGCACCCCAAACAAATAGCAATTTAGCTAACAACAGGAAAAACAATGAACCTATTTAAGAGTGAACCGGTAAGCTACCTTAAAAATTATAGATCAGTAACTTGCCTTCTGATAACTTACAAACTATACACATGAATTGATGCTGGCAGAGTTTATAGTCATTTGGAAATAAACTCAATTATGGCAGTAGAACAAACAGGCAATAAAAGAAAGTCATGTAGAACAAAGGATCATTTCTTGTTAAAGTCATAGTAGAGAACTGCAAAAATGGGAAGAATCTAAGTATGGCATGGATTGATTACAAAAAAGCATTTGATAGTATCCCACAAAAATTATTTTTGGATGTCAAATCACCACCAGGGCTCAATGATTTTATATCTAGTAAGCCCATATTGGAAATGCATTAGTACTACCTTTATGTATACATATAATTAGGAGAGGTGGATAGCTCATGTTAATGGATGACATTTTAATTTATACAAGTTGTTTACATTAGTAGCAAGTAAATAGTTAAAGTCTCGTTGTCTTACAAAAAATTGTTCTGAAATGAGCTCATAGAGATGAACATCGTTAGGACATTCCAGTAGGTTCACACTTCTTGTAAACATTGGTTTTCGGATACATATTTCCTTAGTATCTGTTCAGTCATCAAATCTGCCAGAGTAGTGTATTAAGCATTAATGTTTTATTAAATGTATGCATTGATACAGAGACAACATGACCCTTATAGAATTATGTGATGTGACTCATTTCACCAGAGAAACTATTACGAATAGGTCGTATTTTTAAAATTACAGTGTGTTCATGAACATATTAATAGAGGCACATGTTCACACATAGCATTAGTTTTCAGTATTATGATGTTGTTGTGCATTCTAAAATATTATTGACGACAACAGATTGTCATTTTGTATTATAAGGTTTACTGTGGAACCATGCTGAAATTATTGGTAGATATCACCTGCATTAATCGCAGTGTTTAACATGCATTTTTTTACTTTTATATATTCATATTTTATATTAATAAATTCTGTCATTTTAATTATATTTTAATAAATGTTAGACATATACATTTGTTATGTAATTTTATTGAGACGTAGGTATATGTATTTCTTTGGTTGGTCGAGTGATTTTGTATAATGTCAATATTGCTTTAATATATAGGAACGGGAAAGTTTCAATTAAGCAGTTTTTGGCACCAAAAATGTTTTATAAGGCATCTTTGTTACTATAATGGTTTTCTGAAGAAGCCCATTTTTATGGGTGAAAGCGCTTAACCATTTAGATTACTGACATTTGTTGCTGTTTCACCTTGAAATAAATGAACATTTTTTTATTGGCGTTGTAGAGAGATTTTTTTTTATTGACGTTGTGGAGGTGTTTTTCATTGGATTATTTACTTATTATTCGAAGGTGACTGTACACTCATTGATGACTCTGTGGCTGTAGTTTCTAGCAGTTGCAATATTGTGTTCATTAACTTTTTCAGATGATATAAGAATGTCATTTGGTCTTGATAAATGTGCAAAAGCAACCTTTAAAGCAGGAAAACTGCAACACCAGGAAAACATCAGTTTGGAACAAGAATGTGATATAAAAGAACTTGAGCAAGAGGGAGTGTATAAATATTTGGGAATTGATGAAGGTTCAACAATAAAACATGGTGGCCAAGATGCCAGTCTGATAGCAGCAGAAATCCATAGCTCTGCTTAGATTTTAATATCCTGACAGGAAATATACTTTATTTTTTTAGAAAAATCTAACTAAAAGTATACTAAAAGTTAGATTAACATAGACTCTTTATTGTTTTCTAAAAATTAATAGATAGTCAAGAGAATTTTTTAATTATTCCTGTCAAGAAGTTTTATACTGGAGATCTCAAGATGAGCAACTCGAAGAACCCACAACAGGAGAGTGAAGTGAAGAAAGAACTACATCTTATAATAACAAACATCCACTGTCACTAAAAACAGACAAATTCAAAAACAAAATGGATATTATCAAACAAGAATGCAGTGAACAACTGGAACCTCTAAATAGAATAGTAAAAAAAAAAAAAAAAAACAATCTGAACAGATTCTTGCCTTAGAGGAAATAGTACCTGACCTAGATGCTAGAGTGACAGAAAATGTACATCACAATGAATTTCTTCTGAAACAAAACATCAGGCTGATTGAGAAACTGGGAGATCTTGAAAGTAGATCAGGGAAGAAGGACATAAGAATATATGGAATTCCTGAGAAAGAAGAGAGTGCTAACATGATTCAATTCCTCAATAAATGGTTTTCATCAGCACTAAACATGCCTGAATCCCTCTCTTTTGGCTCATCAGTCTCTGGCAAATCCAGCTTCATCTCTGAGTTCATCTAACCTCAGGTCCATAATAGTTAGATTTCTTTCCTTGCAAGACAAGGACTTAGTGCTGAAATGAGCTTGGACTAATTCCCCTATCAAGATGGGTAAAAAAATTATTTGTTTTGACAATGACTACACCTCTACAGTCATATCCAGAAGAAAGGAGTGTGTTCCTGTAATTAAGTCCTTGAAAAAAGCCAATATTAAAGCTCAAATTCTTTTTCCTACAAGAATAAAAATCACCTTACAGAAGATGTGAAGATCTTAGATTCCCTACAAGAAACAGTAGAATTTAATCAGAAATAGAAAATACTGTCAGACATAGAAAAAATGGAATGGTCAACCCAGAGTTTGAAGAGACAGGCAACAAAAAATGGATGGTCTGTGAAGGAAGGAGCAAACAAAACTAAGAAACTAAAGGACAAATGAATAAATGCCTTCTAATTTTAAATACTTTGCATTCTGAAAAGTCTCTATGTTGTAAGGTAATGTGAATCATTTTTATTATTAACTTTCTCTTTTCCTTTCTATAGCTACTTCTTCTAATTACATATAGTACTAAGTATTTAAATAACATTCTCTCTCTCGTCTTTCTTCTTATTCTTTTTGTTACCAATGTTCCTTTTCTCTCTTTCCTCATTATAAGTACTTTATATACTTTTCCCTTTTAAATAGCTACAAATGATGTATGTCATCAAATTCCTAATTGTTCAGTAGTAGTATAATTTGACTTAATCCCAAAGTGCATTTTTCAGTTTGCAGTTTTCGACTCTTTGTTTAAATACATTTAAACATTAATACAGTACATTAATGGTGTTTTATAGATAGCTAAATATAATACAAATATATATATATATATATATATATATATATATATATATATATATATATATATACATATAAAATATACTAGGTTCCTTTTTTTCTTACTCTCTCTCTCACCTGGTTAACTGGTGGGTAAATGACTGAAATGTTATAAAATGATTTCTGATTTGAGGCAGCTGTTACTTCTAAATAGCTGTTTTTATATGAAAGGGTTATATTTTCATGATGTTGATGTTTTGGGAGGAAACTGGAGGTCTGTGTGAATGTTCTCATTGTGGAGATTCATGACATGCACTGACAAGGCAGCATGAGTGTTTTTTTTTTTGCTTTCTGTAAACTCTAAAAGCTTCAAGATCTGAATTTCCTATGAAAATGCTTTCTTCTTCACAACTTCTGCTGTACATGAGCCTATTTAGATACGTTTTAACAAGTTTATGAAGCTGCAGCTTGAGGAAACAACAGTGATGAAATCATTTGACCTTTTGAACTTGCTAAATGGTTGTGCTTAGAATTCTTTTCTCTTGAAATTCTGTTATCCTTCACTAGATACTTTAAATAGTAAATAATTAGTTCTGATAAAAGTGTTTAACTCCTTTGAAAATGCCTATGTTCTTTTATAGATGCATACATTTTGCAGATTCAATGATACTATTAGTAACTAAATGACATAAAGTGAACTAGGAGCTGCATTAGAAAACTCATTATGCATATTAACATCAGACTTATGTTATATAACTAAACCTTTAGTAACTAAACAGAGGGTTGTGAGGCCCCTTTCTCTCTCTCTCTCCCCTTCCTGATGAAAGGCATCAACATAGATATTGTTAATACATATGAGTAATATGTGTATAACTGCAAAATATAATAGTTATGTTGTAATAAGTGTTATATATTAATAAGTTCATAGGTAGGTACTAGGCTATCGGCCCTAGGGCCCATACAAGCCTAGCCAAAAAATGTACCCTGGCTTTCGCCACCCAAGAAAATTATTTTCCTGTGCCCCTGTCGAGCAGAGCCACAGAAGTGATCCCTGGGGTGAATTTCCCATTTCCCATCCAATCATCAAGATTTTTCTTGAAGAGTGCTAATGAGGAGCTCTGTTTGACATAGATAGGTAGTCTGTTCCAGAGTATGTGAAGTCTCTGGGACAGGAATCTATCCCTCCAGCATGTTCTGTTTATTGTGGGGACAAGGTTAAGGTCCCTAGAGCGTGTAGCTCGGAGGGATTGGGATTTCTTTAAGTGGAGCATGTCCAACAGCTCTGGGTTTGACATAGCTTTGTATGTTAGGCAGAGATCGCCCCTGAGTAGGCGATATGCGATGGAGTAAAGCTGTAGTTTTTTTAGACAGTCTGCATAGGGCATATGTTTGAGGCCAGTAATCCTCTTTGTGAGGTATTTCTGTGGTCTTTCCAGTTGTTGTAGATGTCTTGTGAGGTACATACCAAAAGGGCGTTGTACTCTATAATGGGTCTAATGAGTGATGAGTAGAGGGGAACAATGACCTCTTTTTTTCTGGATGAGAATCCTTTTGTGATGAGATGAGCCACATAGAAGGATTTCCTGACCACTGTGGTGATGTGATTATCAAAGGAGAGACTACTGTCCACCTGTGTCCCAAGGTCTCTTATCACATTTTCGGCATTAAGTAGACTACCAGCTATGTGGTAGTTCATGGGTACGGAGTTTTTACCAAAGGGGATGACAATACACTTTTTGGCATTGAGCTTCAGGCCATGGCTTTGACACCAGGTATCTGTCTCATTGAGGCCCTTTTGTAGTTTGTCCACATCGTTAGGAGTTTTGATTATGGCTCCTAGTTTGCAGTCATCTGCAAACTTTGTTAATAAAGACCTTCTGTGTTGGCCTGCACTTCAGAGAAGTAGATACCAAACAGGAGAGGACCCAGGACTGAACCCTGTGGTACTCCACTTGTCGCTGGTCTAATGTCGGATTTGGAATCCACTACTTTCACAGTGTGAGTTCTCTCCATGAGCCAGTTGGCAACCCATCTTGTGACATAGGGATTTATACCTAGTTTAGTGAGCTTATCTATAATTCCAGAGTGGGGGATGGTGTCGAAAGCCTTGGTGAGATCTAGATAAGCTGTGTGAACCATTTTACCCTCATTTATGGCTTTGGTGACAGCCTCAAAGAAGTCAATCAGGTTTAGGAGACATGATCTGCCTTTTACAAATCCAAACTGAGTTTGGAGATTACCAATGTCTTTGTTTATGAGTTCCATGATGATACGTTCCATGGCCTTGCAGACCAGGCTCGTCAGGCTAATGGGGCGGTAGTTCCCGGGGTCTGTCGTGGCTCCCCCTTTATGGAGTGGGATAACTGTTGCAGTGCGCCATTCAGTGGGTACCAAGCCTGAGGTGAGGCTATGATTGAACATGGTACTTAGGTAGGGTGCCAGTTCATTCTGTAGTTCATGTAGAACTCAGCCTGGGATATTGTCGGGTCCCATGGATGCTGTGTTCTTGGCTTTGGAGAGTGTGTTTTTTACTTGTGCAGCTGTGATTATAGGAACTTTGCATTCTTCAGGTATAGGGATGGGCCCTCTAGGGGGTGAGAGGGGGGTAAAGTTAGCACTGAACCTATCTGCTAGGATGTTGGCAATATCAGTTGGTTCTGTATATTTAGTGCCATTATGCTGTAACTCAGAGCAGATCTGAGTGTTCCCATTTAGATTCTTGACATAGCTATAGAATGCTTTGTGGTTGTCTTTAGAGTCAGTGGCAATTTTGTTTTCATAACTAGCTTTGGAGGATTTTATGAGGGATCTCAGCTTCTTACTGAGGTTGACCAGGGAGTTCCTCCAGTCATGGGATTTTACTCTTTTTTGCAGCAGTTTCTTTCTTCTCTCGTAGAGTTTGTTTATTCAACAGATCCTTACATAAAAAATGTTAGATAGTTGACTGACAAAATGGTTAAATTATCTGATATTTCTTGAAAAGTCTTGGAAATAATGACAATCTTCTTTAACTTCAGCTTCTAATGTTTATACATACTTTGATCTGATGTGCATTTCTGGCATATATATGTATTAGAGGTGCTATTATCATATGTGACATATTCATATAGCTTCAGATATATTGGACACTCTCATTCTAATGTATATTTCATGGATTCAGATTTTTTTAGTTCCTTTCATAATGCTTTTTTTTTTTGTTTTTATACTATACTCTAAGCAGAGATGGATAATGTGTGTCATTTGGTATTGGGGAGGTGTTGGATGTATGGTTTAGTTAAGTTTTTAACTAAACCAGAAACTTTATGCTTCATGTATGTGTTTGTAAATAGTTTTGGGTTTTTGAAAGTAGTGCTTAATACATGTTATGCATCAATGTTAAGTAAGTTTTCAGTATATTTCAAGTCAACACGGAATAAAGGTCTTTCAGTTAGTAATAACATACACATTATAGTCAGTGGCTTATAAATGTTTATCATTAAGTATTAATGGTTTGAACAATAATGTCAAAAGAGCTGGTTTGCTTAAATATATCAAAATGCATAAAGCCCAGATCATCTTTTTACAGGAAACCCATCTATTAAAAAAAGATCTACAAAAATACTCATTCAATAGCTATACCATTCTGGCTGATTCATGTTTTCAGACTAAGAGAAGGGGAACTCTTATTCTATGAAAAAATACTTATACTATACCAAGAATTATAGATACAATTTCAGATAAAGATGGGATGCTAAGCATGGTTACTTTGGAAATCATTAGGAAGTATTATACTTTGATTAATACATACTGGATACCATGACTGAGTACTAAATATGTTGACAAATATCTGTACCTGATTATTTTAAATGCAAAAGGGGGAATTATAGTGTCAGGTGATTTTAACTGCCTATTATCAGGCAATGATACTTCGAAAAATGGCAAAATAAAGCTAACATCTCAAGCCAAGAAGTTAAATGACTTTACAAAACAGACGAACCTTAAAGATATCCACATTCTAAGAGAACATTATTCCTTATTCTATACTCACTATTCATATCAGTTTGGTGTACAGGCAAACATAGATAAGGTATTTATATCAAATAATGTATACTCTAAAATAAGTGATGTATCTCTAATGACTTGTTCACTGACTGATACTATATTATGGGACACCTTTAAAGTTTATATATGGTAGAATAAAATCTTGGTACCTTAAAAAAGGAGAGAGTGGGACAAAGAACTTTTAAACTTACAAAAAAGTAGACAAGATAACAATGGATGCAAAGCCAAATAACAAAGTAGCACATGATGAAATTACTAAGTTAAATCAAAAATACTTAGAAGTTCTGAATCATAAAGTAGCCATTAACCTGGAAAATTGAAATTACAATCTTATGCTGTAAATCCAAAATATCTACATAAAATAGAAAAAAGATCCAAAATAAATAAATAAATAAATAAGCAATCAAAATCTTATTAATGAGATTAAATATAAAAGTGATGGTTTAGTTAAGAGTACATCTAACTTAATGGACATATTAGAAGTGTTCAAAAACTACTATAAAGATATAAATAATAGCACATAACATTTGGAAACAGATAATGTAATAAATACTTTTATTCAAGAAAATATAATTACTAAGGTGTCAATGCAACAAAATAACATATTAAATAAACAAATAACACTAACAGAAGTGAAAGAACAAATGAAACATTTTAAAGATAATAAAGCTCCAGGACTGGATGGAATAGTTCCTGAACTGTATAAGATTTTTCCTGAAAATATAATAAAGAAAATGATGAGTGCCTTTACTATGGTAAAATGTATAACACCCTCATCGTGGAAATACTCAATTATCTCCCCCCATATTAAAACAAGGTAAGGACCCCAAATCTTGTGATTCGTATAGGCCAATTTCATTACTAAACATTGATTATAAAATGTTCATAACAATATTAGCTAATAGGATAAAAAATTACCTAATCTAACACATAATGAACAGACAGGGTTCATTCTTCATAGAAAAGTGCAAGTTAACATTATTAAATTACTATCATTAATAGACATAGCATGCAAATACAAAAAACAACTAACTATTATCAGTCTAGACATAGAAAAGGTTTTTGATTCTATTAGTTGGTCTCATCTACAAAAACTTCAGATTAGTTTCGAATTCTCCATCAGATTTTGTCAACTTATTAATGAAAATTTATAGTGGAGCACAAGCTTATGTGAAAATCGAATTATGTCTATCCTCACCACTCGAAATCCTCAAGGGAACTAGATAAGGTTGGTCTTTGCCACCATTATTGCTTGCTCTTTCAATGGAACCTTTTGCTACATATATCAGAAATAAGCAAAGTATAAAAGGCTTTCAAATTAATGACTATTGTCCAAAGATACAGTTATTTATTGATGATATGTTAACGTTGGGTGATATTGATGGTTCTTTGCATGATGTTATAAATACCTTAAGCAAGTTTGAAAGAATTTCAGGGCTTAAATTTAATCATAGTAAATCCAAAACATTACTAATTAACAAAAATATCAACAAAAACCTAAGAGAAAATAGCCTGTTTAATTGGGAGAATTATGTATTAGAATATTTGGGTGTCAGTATAAAGAGTACATGGAAAGAGTCTGTTACACTAAACTACAATAATTTAATAATCACCATTAGTGAACTAATTAAAAGATGGAATAAAATGTTCTTCACAATGGAAGATAGGCTGTCTTTAATTAAAATAATTTTACATAAAATCTTATTTCATATACAGTCATTGATACTACCCCCTCCCAAAAACTTATTTAAAAAATTAGATTCCATGCTACTTAAACTTTTATGGTTCCACTTAAAACCTAGGATTACATATAAATGGCACATTAGTGCTTGGAACAGTAATGGGATAGCATTCCCTAGCTTAAATCTTTATTCCAAATCAGTTATAATTAATGTAATATTACATTGGATCACACCTACCTATATATCTGGCTGGAAAACAATACATGAGATTCATATAACTGATGTCAGAACTATAGAAAATCAATTTAAGGAATGATATGGAATAAGTAGAGTTTAATGGCTTTTACGTGAATTTTGTTTATTTAATAAGAAGTTTGATCATTTTTCTTAAGGCATTAATCAAATATTTAATAACTTTAAAAATGCAATTGATTATAATTACAACATTAAACAACTTCTATTTCTTATATTCCCTATAGCATACTCCCCTGATTGCCTAGATTCTTTCAACATCAATGCAATGCAAAAATTAAAGGAAAATAAATTGATATTCTGGCATCAGTTTATTGAAAGTAAGAGTATTAAACCACTAAACTCTCTTTTATGTAGTTTTGATAATAGTCAGGACAGTTGGTTGTTTATACACTTATTACAGCAGTTTATAGAAAATAAAATGAGAGTATCAATCAACCTAGAGACTGAATCTGTACCTAGTTTAATTTAGCTTTTTATTAGGTGTCTTGAAAAGACAGATAATCAAAAATTAAATATCTCACCTATCTATAAGATACTATGAGTAGACACTCTAAATTTTGACTCAGATTTTTGGAATTACTATGTAAAGATTAATGGAGAACAAGTATCTGATGAATCCAAAAAAATGTTATTGAATTCTACGTATGATACCTCTTCTTCATTGTATTGGAGATTGTGTACATGGAAATTTATGAATAAGAGTTTCTATACTTCACATAAAATAAATCTTACACTCAAAAACAGTGAAAGTAAATGTTAGAAATGTGATGAATTACTAGAGTCAACTGGGTTCACATGTTCATTGAATGTAGAAATGTTGTTCAATACTGGAAAGACTTCAGATATTTTGTAAATGCTTTATGGTCTGATAACTGTCATATTTCTAACTCACTAATCATGTTCAATGTTCCTATACCTAATGTAATACTTAAATCTCAGATTCAATTACTCTGGTTATTACTTTGAACTGGAAAAGTAAACAAGATTTGATGTTTAAAGATTTTATTAATTTAGCAAAGGTTGTTTGTAAAAAAGAACTTCAAACCATTTGTTATAGAACTCATAACATTACAAATAACAAATAGCATGGCAAAAACTGGAAAACATTTTGAACAAATACTGATAACTTCTCATGGATAAAATGATTGTTTATCATGGACAAATGTCAATATTGTAAATAGTTTTGTTATTGTTTTATTGTATTTGTTATATGCACATTTGTGTATGTTTATAATGAAAACAAAATAAAAATGTTTTTGAAAATAAAAACAATAAAACATGAACAAATGTGAAAATAAACTTAGTAAGGAATACTTTAGAAGACTTAAATTAATCCTGAAAACATATAGGAACAAAATCCAAGCTATAATCCAATTTGCTCTTCCTGTCCTAACTTACAGTTTTGGAGTGATTGACTCGCCCCAAAAGATCTTGGATAGATTAGATAGGAAAACAAGAAGGATGCTTCATGCTCACCAAATGATTTATAAAAATCAGTGCATACCAAGATTATATATTACCCATTCTGAAGGAGGGATGGGCCTCTTTGAAATTGATTACATGTATAGATCTGCAATTGTGGGATTCCACACATATCGGCTGACCTCACAAGACCCAAACGCAGTGAAAGTTTTGAAACATGAGGAGAATAAATCTAAGATGACTTCTCTGCTTAATCTAGCAGAAGCATATCAACGTCAAGCAGGAATGGAAATCAAACCAGAAGTAGATAAAAATCAGGCAGCGACTGAATAGGACAAAAAAACAAAAGAAATAATATAAGGTGAAGGACCATATGAGAAGGCAAGTCATGGAAAATGCATAAATATAGTTGCAAGTATAGAAAACTTCTGGAAGAACCTCATGTTGATCAGGAATGAATGCAGGAATGTTTAAGAAGAGGCAAATTCAAACCAAGAGATGAAAGGTTAATATTGGCCCAAGATAGTGGGCTACGTAAATGCTGGTTTACAAAGTCCATTGGACATGTGGGAGAAACAGACAAATGTAGGCTTTGTCAAACCAAATTGGAAACAGATGCATACCTCGTTGCTAGCTGTGATATACTAATGGCAGAAGGACTGTATACTTAAAGGCATAATAATGTGGCAAGACTGTTGCATTGGGGATTGTACAAAAATTATAATTTGAAGTAGCTTCAAGACTTTGTAAACATGAGCCACAAGCATTATAGGAAATGAAGTTTATATCACATGAATTCACCCATTACCAACAGTTCAAAAAATAAATGTAAGAAAACCAGATATAGTAATACATGAAAAGAAGAAAAAAGTAGCATTGGCCATTGAAATATCTACACCCAGTGACTACAGTGTCTTACATACAGAGAGACACAAAGTCATAAAATCCCAGGATTTACAGACAGACATGAGTGCAGTGTGGAAAAAAGATACCCAGAGAGTTCTAAAAGTAGTAGGAGCAACAGGTCTTATAAAAAAAGAATGTACAGTCGTACTTAGATATGTTACCAATACATATAACTCTGTATGAGATGCAGAAGGAGTCATTACTGGGCACATTGTGGGTGCTGCAAAGAGCACTTCTGGCTAACATCAAAGATTGAAACAGTACTATTTTCATGAATTTTATTCACTCTTTGACTTAGGGATGGGGTCTGTTCCTGTTATGGAATAAGAACCCCAAAAGACTTGTGTGATGCCTGTGCCCTGGCCCAGCAATTAAGGAGCCTCAATCCTCACTACCAACACCAGTGAGAGGCAACTCATATAGGAAGAAAGGATAACAAATGCAAACAGTAAAGTGCAATTTCCCTTAAGAGCACACAGAGATCACAGTCAGTCCAGGGCTGGTTGCACCCGTGCTCTCCAGGTCCCCAATAAGACTCCCCACTGGCACAGCTATAAGGACCAGAACTCAGCCAGCTGGGCAAGCTAAAATATCCAGCACCCTCTCTGTCCAGCCAGTGCTTTGTGTCCCTGCCCAAGTAGCTGACACACACAAACCTTGAGATAAGAGTTTATACAGCCACACAGACACTCCTGGGGAAGGCTGGCACAGGTTCTCCAGCTGTGCCCCTTTTACCCAGACTATACAGTAGAAATCACTGCCACCATCTAGCTAATATTTATCAGCTACTCAAAGGCCCTTAAAAGGGTGTCCAATTATTACTGTGTAATATTATTATCCAATTGCTAGTATAGCCCAGGGCCAAAGCTATTAGAGTGGCTTTGTACAATTTTACCAAAGGCATGCAAGTACTCTTAAGAGCTTAAATTATCTCTACACAAAACAGCCACAGTTGAAAGGTTTAAAAATATATAATAATAAATACTAAAAACACAAGACAATACTTTTTACCACACAATGCTAGTCAAGAGTTCAGAGATCACAGAGAAATACTTAAAATAATTCAGTAGTACAGTTTTGACATCACAGAAAAAACAGTCTTATCTTTCTAGTTTCTAGCTATTTCTAAGAGAAAACACGAGTCTAAGATAACGTACATATAGAACAAGACAGTGCTGTGAGTTGGATGGTCAAGACAAAAATGCATAATAATCTCTAATTCTCTCTTTTTTTAAAATTACATTCCTGGTTCCCATTACATCATTCTTCACACTTCCCTGGGTTCATAGGTTAACAGAAACTACATTTACATTCTTAACATCTCCTTGTGTTATCTTGCAGCTGGTTAGGAAGCAGAGCAATAAAATACATTTGCATGTTTAAATCTAGTAATTTAACTCTTTGTTAAAACAATAGAAATAATGTCTTCAGCTAGACCGTCTGGAGCCAACTTTAGATCAAAGGGTCACAACATGTTTCACTTGGTCAGCAGAGAGCACTGTTGGTACATTTTTTTTTTGCAGTTCCACATTCAACAGCTTCTGTTTGTCAGAATATAAAGATGTTTCAGTTAGTTGTACTGACTATTCCATTACTGGATAAAAAAATTGACATGTTTTATACAGAACAAACATAGCAGTTTGTAGCATTCACACTGATGGATCAATGAACAGATGACTGTTTGTACAAGTATTTACAATAATTTACACTGAGCACTGAGATGCACTCAAATGAGTGTTGTACAGTCTGAACAGCAATATAATAGCATATATTGTATAGCAACCATGACAGAGCATATATCTGAGTTGTTAAAAGGTGTCCCTCTAGTAAAGTGTGGGTTTGTGGTGGTTTGTTACAGTTGCATAGATGGTTGGAGTAGAGATATGATTTTAGGAGAGTATTAAAGGAGGATGTAGATTTTAGAAGTCTAAGGTCAGGAGGGAGCTTGTTCCAGGTCTTGGCAATTTCATGGGCAAAAAGAGATTTTCCCAAGATGTTTTTGCAAGAGATGGTTTCAATTAAGGCTTTGTTGCTGGAGTGTAGTTGTCTGTTAGGATGGTGAAAGTTAAGAAGGTCATTCAGGGCAGGGATTTTGTCAGGATAGTACAATATTTGGTGGGCCAAGTTGAGTTGGTGATATGTTAGTAGGTTGGGAAATTCTAGCCAATGTAGGGCTTGCAGGGCATGGCAATGGTGGGAACGTGATGTCATTTAGCAGCGAATCTGACGATTTTGTTGTAGCAGGTGGAGAGTTTATTTGAGTCAGTTTTATTTAGGTTTGCTAGTGAGGGAGAGGCGTATAGCAGTGTGGATAAAATGTGAGCTCTAGCTATAGCCACACGAGATTCTGAGGTAAGATACCTTTTACATCTGTAGAGGGAGCCTAGTTTTTTGTGGACTTTAGAGATGGTTGCTGAAATATGCTTGTTAAATTTGAGTTGTTGGTCAATGGTAACTCCAAAGAGTTTTGATTCAGACACTGGGGTAATTTGGATGTTGTTGGTGGAGAATATGGAAAAGGAGAGGTCAGTGGGTCTGGTTAGGTGGAACAGCATGAGTTGGGTTTTTTGGGGGTTAAGTATACGTTGTGAGTTTATTGAGCCAGTTCTCAATGTCAGTGAAGGATAGTTGGGCTTTTTGTTGAAGAAGATGGATGCTGGGTACAGAGAATATGAGCATTGTGTCATCAGCGTATTGAACAATATCTGCTTTTGTGGGAGCTAGGTGGAGTTGATTGGTGAAGATATTAAAGAGCAGTGGGCCAAGGATAGAATATTGGGGTATACCTAGGGTGACTGGGAGTGTGGGGATAGGGATTTGATCCATTTGACACACTGGTGTCAGTTGTCTAGGTAGCTTTTGAACCAGTGCAGAGTGGGGATGTCAAAATTAAGGACAGAGAGACAGATTAGAAGTTTTTTTGTGAGATATCATGTCAAATGTCTTGGATTAATCAAGGAAGTTAGCGGACACTAGTTTATCTTGGTCCCTATAGGAATTTATAGTGTTGGTGAATCTGAGTAGGGCAGTGGAGGTACTGTGGAATGGGCAGAAGCCATGTTGGGTTGGGGAGAGAAGGTTATTGGAGAGGAGGTGGTAGAGGATTTGTTGATATAATGAGAAAATTTGAAAACAATATATTCTTAACTTCCTGACATTGTTAATGGAAGATTTTAATATATTTTTTATCTATTTCATATTTGTTCTTCTTAATGGTACCAGTAATCTCCTTGATAGTTTGCTTATATACATGTTTAAGATTAGGAGAATGAGATCTTTTATAAGCCTTAATCAATTACTTCACTGTAGGAGGTTGTTTTCAAATTTCTCATTATATTTGTTGTGATTATGGACTGCCCTGTGAATACAAATATTTAAGTGGGAGTAGAAGTTAGAGGCATGTGTGATGACTTTAGCAATGTATTGGAGTAGAATTTATTTATCTTAACTAGTAATTGAAGGCTTGCTTTGGAGAAGTCCATAAACATAGATATTTGCAGAAGTGACACCAGTTTTAAAGGAGAAGTACACTGATCTATTGCCTGATCTAAAGAGGCAAGATGGTACACATGGAAGTATGGAAGAAAGGGGGGTTGGGCTTATTGAGAGACATTTCTCTGCAGGAACAATTATTTGGGGGAACATAGCTGCATCAACTTCATCGTAGACATATTGAAGCTTGAAGCACCATGCTCACAGCTGGATTAACCAAGTACAGAGGAACAAAGTGCATGCTCCCCAGATCCTGAAAGACTGCAGGTAGTATTGCAGACACCCAGGAAGATGTCTCATGGGCATGTTAATATTATAGAATATGCCGTGTCTAGTGGGCTGTGCCTTTATTAATGTACCAGAGAAGTGATTGGTGTTGTGCTTGGTATACAGAACTTCCTTATGTTACTACACCTTGTAGAGGTGTGGAACAGCATGGAGACAATCCTGTAAATTGCTATAGTCACACTTAGGCTGCAGTATATTTTAGTGAAGGTGCCCTAAATATGATATTTGTGTTGCAGCATGGTAAGAAGGGCAATGAGATGTACAACAGGCCAAGTTACTAACATTTAAAGCCACTGATGCCAGGCCTCCACCTGTTTTTTATCCATGCAAGATCCAAGTCAGACACATCACACTCATTCCTGTTTTGTCCCTACATTTGGTTATTCCAACTCTGGGCACAGTCGTGTAGGTTTCTCTGTGACCACAGTGAATTTGCAGCAGCCATATGTCTCTGTAGCTAAATTGCAATTCAGCCATTTGTCCTTATCCAGTTGTCACTGGAGGGAAATGTCCCTCAGCCATACCTCTCAACCTCTCAGTGCAAGAAATCTGGATAAAGCCAGAAAGAACTGGGGGACAAAGGCCCAAAATAGGGACATAATTTAAATATTGCTCCTGTAAACTTAGAAAGTTGCTAGAATAACAAGTTTTGTATTATTTTATTATGTATTTTCTGAAGTATATGAAGTCTGAAACTCAAATGTCTGTCAATATTCAGTACTACTGAATGAGTTCAATCCCCAGTGATTTGCCAGAAAACCATAAACCAAAAATATGAGGGAAAAATCTGGACATTCTACGAAAATCTGTATAGTTGAGAGGTATGCCTCAGCCTATAAGCCTAAACAGTATGTACAAATCAAATTATTTTCTACAGACATGCACTGCAGTTGAGGGGATACTAGATGGTGCTTAAGCTTCAGTGTTAAGTGTGAACTTCAAAAACCTTGTTGATTTCCTTGATTATGTTATCTTATTCACCTTTAAGAATTTTAGCTACTTATATCTCTCACCTTCTTTGCATCATTCTTTTTATACATTATGTATATATGTGTGTGTGTGTGTGTGTGTGTGTGTGCGTGTGTGTGTGTGTGTGTATGTGTGTGTGTATGTGTGTGTGTGTGTGTGTGTGTGTGTGTGTGTGTGTGTGTGTGTGTGTGTGTATATATATATATATATATATATATATATATATATATATATGTGTGTGTGTGTGTGTGTGTGTGTGTGTGTGTGTGTGTGTGTGTGTGTGTGCATGTATGTATGCATTAGCAAAGATGCATTCATTTTTTTTCTTATTTGTTACAGGACAAAGTTTATAAAGCAGGCCAGTGGATTCGGATCACTTCAGACGCTTACAGGCTGGCACTGATGTGGAAAACTGGTGGGCTTTATTTTGATACAGATGTCATCATCACTAAGAAAGTACCTATAAAAGATTTTGTAGTTTGTGAAGAAGATAATTCTGTTGCTACTGCAGCTTTTGGATTTCCTCAGCAGCATCCATACATCATGGACCTCATGGTGGATTTTATTCTGAACTATAATCCTGACATATGGGGACAACAGGGTCCTCGCTTATTTACTCGTATTATGAAGAAATCATGTCCCCTTCCACACTTTGGCAAGGTACAAGATTTTCCATGTGATGCCCTGAATGTAACAATCATGCACCCAGTCCGTTTTTACCCAATTCACTGGTCAGAGTGGGGAAAATATTTGGAAGTCTGGAAAGAAATTCCAGCTTTTGAAAATTCATATGGATTGCATTTCTGGTTTCACATGAGTGGGAATGACAAGAGAGCAGTTGTATTAGGAAGCAACACTTTGGAGGAAAATTTATTTATCAAATACTGTCCAAATACTTATGCTGCCCTTATAAAGAAAGTGAAAGTTTAACACTGACTGAATAGTATGCATACTTTTCACGGAATTAAGGACCCATTGGGGAACCAAATATGTTTTTTTTATAGAACAGTTATCAGAGTTAAAAGAATAGCACTCGCACACAGGTCTTGTAAAGGTGAACTTTTTATGCACAACTGTTTGATCTCTACACAGTTCACAGATGTATCTTTTTTTGATTACTTATTAATTTTAATACAAAAAGTCTCTACTGAGTAGGATAATATCATAGAAATGACTAGGAAGGGTTACATGTCACTGGTATGCAAACAGGGCAAGAGCTGTGTATATTGACAGAAACACTCGTATGCAAGCAAATCATTGTGCTGAAAAAAAAACACAAGAAAAGAAACACTGAGCAAAAGTCATTCATTTAAATAAAATGCACAGAAAGACAAAACTTATTCTTATGTAATGCAAGTTATTTTGGAATAATGTATACTATCAGTATACCATCTTCTGTTAGCACAACTCAGATTTCACAGTAATATGCGGCCAGTGTAAGGTAAAGTGACCTGCTATGCATATGAAAGGGTTTGCTAGCTATGCTTTGATGCATTATTAATATTATTTAAATCAATACTAAGACCGGTGAGCTACTTCAGTTCTTCTTCTGCTTTATTTATTGCAGAATTTTCAGTGAAGCAACTCAAATAGCTGCTGAGAAACCTTATGAAAAAGTCACTATAAATAAAACAAATGTAACAAAAATAATCACCTCATCCTTAGTGAACACGAAGAATATTTAAACAGTTAGGGGGCACTTCAGACTCCTTTTAAGAAAACATGTACTGATGCAAACTGCATTTTAAGTAAACTTTCTTTATTTTAGAGTGGGAACACCTTTATTTGCCTGTGTTACAATGGTGTTGGGAAGATTAAGAACCAAAAATAATATAGGTAAAGAATAAGTGGTCACTGGTTGCTTAAAATCCATTCCTCAGGCTGGCCATGTAGCACACAGCCTGATGCAGATGGGAGTTTTGCCTCTACACGACTGGACCAGCTTCAATGTTTTATTTATTTGTTTATTTTATTTTACTTTGGATGGCGGTTCAGCAGAGACATGATCAGTTCTTTAGTATGACTTACAGTAAGGACAATTAGCTGTAAAACCTTCACTGTTGCTTCCTTTCTTTTATTTTCCTAATGTTAGTCTAATGAAACAATGGCGTTTATAATAAAACTCAGAGGCAGATCATGATCAAATAAAGTCTTAGGCAGGGTAGTGGACCAGGGCCCTAACACCCCCCACATGACCCCACCCCTGCAACCATTCCAGTGTCCCATTACTTGGCTGTCTCTCACCATTTACTGTAAATACTGTTCAAAACTGCCAGTGTGTATATTATTTTCTTCACTTTCATAATGTTTACAGAGATTTGATTTAAAAACTTTATTTTTAATTTTATAGTACAAACACTGATGGCTTTCTATTAAAGGAAACAAAACAAAATAGTTCCACATTGAAAACAGAGTTAGCATAGCAACAGTAAACTTCTCTTTTGTTGAAACATGCATTCATTGAAAATGCATCTGGCCAGTGCTGAATTATGTGTACATTTATATCCACAGACATTCCCAAAACCCAGCAGTTATAGTTACATTGTTGACTACACCTTTTTTAAAAGTTGGTATCAAAAAGTAATAACAGTAACAATTGCCAAAGTCATATATTTCAAATTTGTTTCAAGCACACAGTAGCTAAAGTATTCCAGCTTATTTCTCTCCCTCTCTGTCACACATACTCACTAGTCCTACAAAACTAGATTACTGACTGTTTAAAAATGACCAGATGATAAGAGCAAAAGGTACTTTCATCCATGGAGTGGCCCCCAACACACACCTGCCAGCAGTTATAACCACTTTGCTGGCTGTGTATTCCCATTATTCTTATGAAGAAATAAATGACGTACATTTTTGGTGGCTTTGGATGAAATTATATAAAAATCACTAGCATCATATCATAAGATCCAAATATGAGTAGCACATTTTAAATAGAAGAGTTACTTATAAGAGCATAAAAACATCAAACACCTGATAACATATGCTGTCAGTATATACAATCTGCAGAAGTAAAAGTCATCTGAATAATTTCACATTAAAGAGAGCTATTATTAATGCAGAGGTTGCTGCTGACAAACGGCTTTACATTTAAGTACTTCATCAACAAATGCAGTGCCTGTCACTCTTGAAGATTAAATAGCCTGTGTTGTACTAAAAAATAGTGTGTTTGTGATATTGCCATATTTATTGAACTAGATCAGCTATGCAATAGGAAATGTCTGGAAAACAACAAGAAGTTCATAGTTACCAGGGATACAGCCACGGAGATCATTAAGGAGCTTCGCATAAATTCCCAATTGCTCCAAAGCATTGTGTGGTTAAACGACTTGCTCGATGTCATAGAGGAAGTAAATGAAGGTAGAAAGGTTTAAACCCTGCACTCCTGCCACAGGATAAAGTTCATTAACAAGTTGGAGCTAAGTTGGAGCTTTAGTCCTTTATGGTGACTGACAGACTGTTTTTAATTAAATGGAGAAATATTTTACAATCTGATATTTTAGAGAAGACTGTACCACAATAATATGCAACAATGACTACCTAAGAGATACTGAAAATCAGATGGTTCTGATCATCACTATAAATACTATAGACTGTTATGACCTGAAAAATGTCAACCCCTTTGCAGATGCTGAAGTCTCTAAAGAAGGTCCTCATACCTCTCATCTTCTTAGAGCAAGAAATCTGGACAAAGCCATAAATATAGGGGGACAAAGGGCCAAAAATAGGAATATTTTTTTAAATATTGTTCTTACAAACCTGGAAAGTAGGTAGAATAACAGGTTTTATATTAGCATGAATTTTCTGGAGGGTATGAAGTTTGAAGCTCAAATGCCTATCATTATTTGCGTCAATAATTTCACAATGATTTTTCAGAAAAACAATTTTTTTTGAGAAACAGAACAAAAATATGAGGGGAAAATCTGGATATTCTGTGAAAGTCTAGACAGTTGAGAGGTATGAAGGTACTGCAAAAATGTATTACTAAAATGCAACAGATTTAGAACATATTATGCAATCTAGGCCTATTAATGAATTAATTCATTCTTTATTACAATGAATAATGCAAAACAACCAGTAAGCTATATAGGCAATGCAAAGCACACATTTTGGAAAATAAAATTAATATTACAAGCAAACACAAAAAGACATAAAGGACAATCCTGCTTATTCTCTTTATTTGGCTATTACTACCCATTCATGACAGGAACCAAAAAAGAATTAGAAATACCACTAACAAAAGCAAGATGAAAAGATTGCACCACTAAAGAGCATACTGCAGTAGATTTGTACAACTAACATTAAGAAAAACCTTCTCTTAATCAATATTTAAAACCTAGCCAGCAGCCTAGTCATTTATGAGAGAAACAAATTCCCTAAAACACCAAAAGAAAAAAAGAGGCAGCCCTGTTTGCTAATACCACAAATCCCACCATCAAACTATACAACACAAAGAGACTCAATTTTATTGATAGCAGAGTGGCCAGGGCTGTGAATCTTAAGGAAACATTTCTTTTTAATCATCCAAGTTAGTTCAAATAGTAGAACATCACTACATATCCTTCCCATTTTGATGTCATTTTAGGCATGGTGGACAGCTTTGCTTGGAAACTAGTTGTGAGTTTATGTCTAGGGTTTTGTATCTTAAGCTGATGTTGTAGAAATCAAAATCCAAGCCTAACCTTGGGGTGCCCATCTTATGATGCTCTCCAGGCCTGTCAGCCTTCACCCTGAATGTTCCCAGTACTGTATACAAATCTTTTACATTCAGATGCTGGCACAGTCTTTATGTCAGGCTCTTAGGTCATAAGTGCATTCTGCTGGCATAGAGGGATACAGCCCTGGCTATGGTGCAGCTGACCTGGGTTTGATTAGCTGTTTATATGATTGACTGAGTGGCAAGTAAGGGATAGGCATGCCCATCTGAGATGGGAGGGTACATGTTGATATTCTCCCTAAAGGGAGTCATGGAACAAAGACGAAAGTTGCACTTGGACATAACCAATGAGCATGCCGGGGGTGGTGAAAGGGAGTGAGTAGGTCATACATAAAAAATCACCCCCTGGACAGAAGTACAGAAGAGCCAAGCCACCAAGACATCCTCAGGATCTATGACCAGCCCCAAAAAAACAAAGTTAGTGTAGGGAGGTTGGAGAGTAGCTGGTAGATGTGGTGTGGAGATTTTTTACTGGGAGCCAGTCGATAAAGATGAGGTCCAAAGGGACAAAAGAAAAAGCTAGTGAGCAGTATTACCAGCATTAGGCTGATCTGCACCAGATTCTGTTGTATTGAGAGAAACTAAGGCCCTTCTGAGAAGTTGTTAAGGTTAGGAAGTCTGGTTGGATATTAACTTGACGTCTGTATTCTGAGCATATTGCCTTCACATATGGGATGAACACATCATTTTTATTTCCTATTATCTCTAGCTCAGTGTCTGTTGTAAGACATCTAGGTGCCTCTCAGCAGCAGCATTGAAGGGAGAGTTGTTCCTTAGTTTCTGTGCTGGTCATGCTCATTGATTATAATGCAGAGGATGATATGTTGATATTGGCAGCAATGAAGTAGAATGATCACAGTGAGGCCTCTTAATGGGTAAAATTATGTGACCCTGTCCACTTTTTTGTATCTTCTTATATATTTTTTCATTTCTTTTTTCCTTTTTTCCCCATCCACCCAGCTCATCAAACCCTTTCCTTAGAGATTAATGTC
Source organism: Protopterus annectens (assembly GCF_019279795.1). Taxonomy (NCBI): domain Eukaryota; kingdom Metazoa; phylum Chordata; order Ceratodontiformes; family Protopteridae; genus Protopterus; species Protopterus annectens. Next base: position 1,242,383,898 of record NC_056743.1, read on the forward strand.
ATGTTTATGTCTTTAAAGTGAATACCAAGATCTCATTTAACTGAATGTGGTCATTCAACCCCAAATTATCAAGCAGTGCCCTTTGCATGGGTTTAGATTGATAGATAAGAGTCACCATATATACCAATTGCAAGACTGTACAAAAATGCAGACAACTTTTCATCAAGTTTTAAGCAGTGATCAATTGGCCACTGACGAACAACTGGTCTTCACTTCTGCTTGTTTTCATAACATATTTGACAAATTTTACTTGTTAGTGCCATCTGCTAGCACTTTCTTTAACTGAAAATGATAACCACATCTTATCTGATTCCTCTCTAAGAGCGTAAAATGTTCTGCATTTACCAGGGGATTCAAATTCAACTGATTTTCTACAGTTTCTCCAATCTCTCTTAGTGTTTTTTAGATGATTTTTCATTTTCTGGTGCTGTAAGACTGGGCGAGAATTTACAGATTTTGGTGTCTACTATTCTTTACAACTTTCTCAGTTATAAGTTGATTAGTCTTCCTGTATATTCATTCTTTGTTATATTTAATCATCACTATAGTCTTTGATACTTGCATTTTAGAGTTATTACTTTTCAAAGGTTTACAAGCAGTGTTATTTATTTTACATTTGTTTACCAGGAAAGAGCTCATTTTCAGTGGAGGCCTGGGGAGAAGTGGTCCAGATGCACATCTTTGGAATGTGGGAGGAAACTAGAGCACCCAGAAGACACCCACACGAACGCAGGCAGGGCATGCAGACACTGAACAGAAGGCACCCCACTCAAGAATCAACCCAGAGAGCCTCTTGCTGTGAAGCAACAACTCTAACTGCTGCATCATTGCGCTGGTTTAAAAATCATACTGCATTAATCTTAAAAACAGTATTTTGTGTCCCAGAATTAGTGTCACATTATAATAAAATGTTTCTAAAAAGTTTTTCTTTTATATCCATTTATATTGCCTTTTCTATTGTCATTTTACTCCTGATGGGTCATCTTGCCAAGGACAAATTTTTGTCTCATTTGCCTCACCATTATTTAATTTTCTCTGATTTTTATGATAATTTGCTGTTTTCTGCTATCAGAAGTAGCTCCTGCTCACGAGTCAGTCTTAGCACCAGTTTGTTTTGTATTTGTACAACTTGAAACTTTCCGGCTGATACTTAGTGTATGCAGTTACAGCTGCTGAATTCAGAAACTACTAAATAATAAGCACCCTGGTAGTCAGTCTCCAGTGCAATTATTGTATAAAAAATCAGTTAAGCGCTTTCATCAAACACAGTTGACTTCATCAAAACAAAGGACTTTTCTTAAAAGACAGTTTAAATAGGTTTAATACAAATGAAGAAACTTAAGACTTGTCCTGCTTTTTCTTTTAATACTGGCAGGATAGTCAAATAATCATTTAACCCTGGATGTATATTTGCAGCCAACCTTAACTGCCACAGCAGCTCTATTTTGCACAATACATTTTTCCAACCCCCCCCCCCTCTTGAATCTACTTGCACAGTATCCAGAATGGCAAAGTTAAACACAGAAAAACCTTCACACTGTAAACTATGTCTAAACGGGGCATTAGTGTCTCTTTTATTTTTTACATCATATAGATGCTCATATATTCTGGTCTAGTCTCTTCATTTGTTTTATTGTTTTACTAATGTGACAGTGAATAATATTGACCTAATAGTTTTTCCTACTCTGATTATTTTAAACATTTATATTCATGATTTATGCTAATTTAATGGCTTTTATTGGTTGTTCTTCTAACCAATTATGGTTGTTTTCAACCTATTTAAACTGTCTTTTAAGCAAAGTCCTTTGTTCTGATGAAGTGAATTATGTTTGATGAAAGCGCTTAACTGATTTTTTATACAATAAACAAACTGGAGACTGACTACCAGGGTGCTTATTTTTTGGTTTATTTGTTTTTTTGGTAAGCACTTTTACACCACTTTAATCTTTTTTTAGAATTCAGAAATAACAACAGAGTGACCAACACACACAAATGTCCTTCATGTAATATCTACTACTCTTCTAATGACCCATCAGTAGTGGCATTAGTAAACTTAGTAGGTTATATTCCAAACAGAAAGACTATAACTAGCAATTAAACATTTTTAAACTATTATAAAGATGCTCTGAAGAAAGGTAGATTTTTCTCATGATGTCTTCCAAGACTCTGGAATCAACTTCCTCAGCCAGTTGTGCTATCTTTCTCTATTTGCAGATTTAACAATGTAATATAACTCTGGGTATCTTGCTGCAAATGCAAATTAAATCTGAAACTATAAAAATATTTATTTCATGATGACTTTTAGCCTTGAATGATATTACTCCTATTATAAAACTATGCACGCATAACCTGACCTTTCTACTTTAAATGACAGGCTTAGTCCATGATTTTGACATATGCCAGACTTAAGCCCATACCTACACACATACACCGATATATATATATATATATATATATATATATATATATATATGTATATGTATACACACACACACACACACACACACACACACACACATATATATATATATATATATACATACATACATATATATATATACACACACACACACACACACACACACACACACACACACACACACACACACACACATATATATATATATATATATATATACACACACACACACACACACACACACACACACACATATATATATATATATATATATATATATATATATATATATATATATATATATATATCCCAATGTCAATGTCACACCATCACAGTGAAAGGGAAAATTCCTGGTATCAGCGCTACATCTTTATCATGAAAAGCTGACTTGTAGCATGCTATTGATTGCACAGATGAGTGCCAATCATTGGTGTTTCACAGAGAAGTCTGGCCCCCACTATGTTTCTTAATAAGGTTTTAGGTATAGACTGGAGATACTGGCACTGTTTATTCAGTGTCTGAAACTCAGTTTCTAACTGCAGTCTTTTGGGAGTTATTTATCATTCTCTTTTGGTGACAACTTTTAGTGGCTCATTGCTCAGAAAACAGCTGTTTCATCTTCAGTTTTGTGCTTCATATCACCTAATGTTTTCTTGTTGATTGTGATTCAACAAGGAAACCATTAAAAAACAAAAACTTGTGGGGCTCCGACTTAAACTTTTCATATTGTGAGACTGCAATATATGTGCGCAAATCTTCAGGATACAATCCCCAGGATTCAGCAAGCTCTGCACGGCGTGCAAGAGCTGCTGGAGGCAATATGGCTGCTGAGAGGTCCAAGAACAAGCTCCCGGGATGTGCACCAGTGCTCCTGCACTATTCCTGCACAGACACAGCTTCTGTATACCAAGTACCCCATTTGCAGGTGAAAACCATGCAAATGAGGTGAATTAGCGATCCAGGAAGCTGGCAGCTGTCCATGCAGGATTACTGTAACCTGCAGAAATGTACTCAGATAGCAACCAAGTACATTTCTGCAAACTACAAAATAGAGCCATAACAGCTCCAAATAAAGGGTGTATGTAATGTGGAAGGCATGCCAATGGCTGAATGTAGCAGTATGTTTTGCTACCTGTATCTATGGTATGGATGTGAGCATGTTAGGGAATCATGTGGCTGAATGGGATGCCAGGGGATAGTAGACACCTATATCGGCAGCATGAAATCCTTAACAAATACTGGTGTCAACATAGTAGGCAGTACTAGACAAGGTGACAAAACCCACTGCAGGACATGTGGTGGGCCAAATGTGTGTCCATATGACACACACATGCATGTCAGTGAGGCTCACATACCCAACAACAGTCTCAGCCAGCAGCACGGGTGTAGACAAACACAAACAAAGGCTGTGCTAAGGCCTCTGATTGATAGCTATGGAGAACATTCCCCCCTGCAGGCCTACACAGACAGACTACAACAGGTCAGGCAGTGGGATGTTAGTTCTGATGGGTAAGAAGTCTGAAACTGAAATGTAGGTCAATCAAACCTAAGAACTGTAGTACACTGATATGCCTTTAGTCAGCATTATAGTTCAGAATACAAAATGAAATGGAGTACCTGAAATACCAGTACAGTCATAGCAAATGTGTACAAGTGTCAGGTGTGCCCCCCCCCAATCCTATGTAGAAATGTAGTATCATGTATGTGTAGGTATAATAACAGTGGAGCACAGATTACCTGAGCTGGCCAAAGTAGCAGGATAGATTGTAGCATGTGTACAATATGCAGGGCTGCATGTGTTAGGTTGGTGTGTGTTGTATATTGTGTGAGAGTGGTCAGTATGTAGGCATGGTGTGGTTTGTCCTGGTGGCCATTGGCCAGTACTGCTGATGACAGGGCCAAATTCTCACAACTGCAGTGCCAAAAACAATGCATCCCAGCAAAACACATTTCAGCAGTAAGTGATAGTAAATGTTTGGAAGCAATATCTGTCACCATCTGAAAGATGGACATGGCATGAATGTGGGCTCAGAAATACAAACAGTACACAGGGGGAAGTACGCCAGACAGACAGTGTATAATATGTTACTGTCAAATGGACACACCTTTGGAATTGTACATACAGGTTAGCAGCACATTAGCTGGGTTTGTAGTAGGGAATACCGATGTCATCTGGCTAAACAGTGGCAGACCACAAATTTATTTTATTTATTTTACATTTGTTGACTGGGCTAGTCTAACTGGATATATGTCCATTTTTCAGTAGAGGCCCGGGGAGATAAGCTCCAAGACATGGTCCAATACAATAATACAAGTACAAACAAATAAAAAATAAGAAATAAAATCAAACACTCTAGTAAAAATTGCAATTTTCCTAGTACGTAAAAAAAAAAAAAAATACATCAACAATGGTAACGTGTAATACAGCACAGAGGTTGTAACAGGATGTAGCACTGAGGTAAAAAGTCATAAACAGTGCAAATTGAAAGATCGGAGACAACAATGCAGGTTAAGTCAGAGGTAGGTAAAAGGAAATAATCATAGTAAAAAGAAAAAAAATCATCAGCAATTGTAACGTGAATTACAGCATAAAGGTTAAGCATGATCTAACACAGAGGTCCTGCACCATAAAATAGTGCTATTTTTAAGTATGGAGACATAATACAGGTTAAGTCAGAAGTAAAAAAAAAAGGAAGTCAGATGTGTAGTATTGTAGCAAAGGATTTGCTTAAGAAAAGTATATAAAGAGGATAGAAATAATGAAAAAAGGCAGATCAGTAAAATATAATAAGACGGGAAATGTAGTAGAGGATAGAAAGCACTGGATAGGTAAGTCAAGTTAGTTAGAGGTAGATGACTTGTCTGGTTTGGAGCAGGGACATAACCAGTATGTTTTGAGGAGAAGTTTAATTCTGTTTTTAAAGAGAGATAGAGAGGTAAGTAAGGAGAGGTCATTAGGGAGAAGATTCCAGGATTTACCTACAGTATTAGAGAAGAGAGAATCCCCAGCTCTGTTATTAGGTTTTGAGGTGTGGATAAGAAGTTTGTGAGATGATCGTAAGGACTTTAGATTTTTATAGGGGGTGATGAGGGTAGATAAACTTGGGAGTATTAGAAGGTTTGTATAGGATGCTGTGGGCAATGGTTAGTTGGTGAAATTTAATCTGGTGTTGTAGTTCTAACTATCCTAGCTGTTTTAAATTTATACAATGATGGGTTCAGAATGGGTTGCCTGTAGCAAATCGTGCAATGTTATTATAGGGCATTTCCAATTTGCTGAGGTTATTCTTGGAGAGATTAGTAAAGATGGGTGAGGCATAAAGGAGTGTAGAGATCAAATGGGTGTGGGTGATAGTAGTTTTAGCAGTAGGGGAAAGAAAGGGTTTAATCCTATAGAGACTGCCAATTTTTTTATTGACAGTCTTTATAGTATTATTGATGTGAATGTCGAAGTTCAGATTATTGTCGATGGTGACACCTAGTAGTTTGTGGTAGAGTCAGAAGATATTATAGTACCATTTATAGATGTCACTGAGAATTGAAGAGGAGAGGACTTCAGAGTAGGAGTGAAGAGGAGGAGTTTGGTTTTTGACAAAGGTCACAGGTATGAAGTATTGAGAAACACCTAATGTCCCTGCACAAGCCAGCATAAGTTGAATGCTCCATGCATATCTGTGAGTCAGATGCAAGTAGTGTCCATATCACACATGCACCCAGCTCACTCCACCATTACCTACAGGTACCTCTCTGGTCTTATTCCTGCTGTTGGGAATGAGTACAATATGACGCCCACCTCTGTATGGCAATAGCCAAAGAATGCAGCATGCAGAACAGGTGTCCCATGCAGGTGTGTCCCTAGCTGTAAGCAGTACCCTGCCAAGCATCCACACCACTGGATCAATCATGACAGAAAGTATTGGCATTAACACCTTGCACACCTACCCTGTCACCCCAGGGGAATATAGTGTCTTTCAGTCTGTAACTGTAGGAGTGACACCATGTAACGGTCTGCTACAGCTGGCCTGCATCACTACCAAATGGCCTACAGTCTTCTGCCAAAGGCCTGTGTCTCACTTGTACTGCCAATGTATGTTATGTCATGGACTCCCAAATAACAACAAAACACAGTCCACAGAAACCAAATGCAAGGCCATGTGGACTTATGAACTGTGAACCAACACCGAATTACTGCTGGGATGAGATGATAACTATAGGGAACTTATCAGATAATGTTTACATAATGTTTGGAAGAGGATAGAATAATAGAGTGGGGTAGGAGCATGGGCGCCATGGAGAGTGTGAAGTCTGAAAGTCAGCTGTATGCACATAGTATCCCAGCCTTCAAACATTGGAATGGGTGGCTACAAACTTGCTGGTAATGTCCAGAAATTACGACCTCTGCCTCTGGGTAACCTGTGTGAATCTGTACAGTTGTGAGGTATGGCCACAGCAGTATATTGCCATACTGTCACATTGATGGATGTACAAGCATGGGATCCTCGGCCACCACTGCACCAAGGTGCTGAACCATTTACACAGACTCATCAGCAAGTGTCTGCAGCTTCCCCTCCAGAATGTCATGATTGTGCAAGAATATGTAGGCTGCAGACCACAATACTGGACACAGCTGCATTCACTCTGTGTTCCCTAGGACATTACTGCAAGCAAATATGTATACATGACAGTACTTGATGACATAAAACATCACAGTGTAAAACAGTACATATGTCTGAATATCTCTGCTAACACCAAGACCATGTAGCAGAAGCAGCACAGATGCAATTACATACAGAAACCCACTATCCTTTGCCCATTTTGACCCCATAATGTCAACCGATCTACAGATATCTCACAGAAACAGGTTGCAAGCCATAGTTGTAGAACACAAAAACCTGCACTGGAGTACAACCTACCTGGAATGGATTCACACATTCAATACAGATGGTCATACTGGGCATGCTCCCACACTTAGAGAAATGAAGCCTATGTCTGGCAACAACAGTGGACTATACATATCTGACAGTCACAGATGTTTATGCACACACTCCTCAGTACACACTAGTCATGCTTTGCACACACATTGGATAGGAATACATACATATATCCAAGGGCAACACACTGTAATAGGCCAAAATTACACATACATAGATGTGTGGAAGAGAGTGACAGACAGTGACAAAGAGCCTCCCATCACGAGGCCTGTCCCACCCAGCACAGATCCAATTGGCTAAAACCACATGATGTGCAAATGTCAATCACACTAGACATTTACATCTGCTAACCCTCAGCACTATAGTGTCTGTGGTGCTTGTGCTAACTGTGTAACATGACTGTACAAGTCAATAGTCATCTAGCAGTTATATACACCTACCTGTGGAATATAAACCTGTGTGTGACTGAGTGTTGTATGTCTGCTTCCAGATGAATGGGTTATGGCCCATGCACACATACTGCACTCCCCATTGCCCTACTATGGCAAGCCTGCTGATGTCTTCACCTTGAAATACACCTTTGGGGAAAGAGTAGCCTTATAATCTCCAAGGCACATGCTATAAGTGTGATGCTCTAGTGTGATGTGCAAGTTAGGTCGGAGTTCTAATCCCAGACATGGCAACTTTGAGTGTTTGTCTGTGTAGGGATTGATGCTTTTGAGGCCATTCACACTCACTACAATTTCAAATGCCCTACGTTGGCAGGGCTGCTGATATCATTCACTTTGTAATACACCTTTAGGGAAAGAGTAGCCCAGTAATTTATGTGGTGATTCCTATAACTGCGTAATGCTGTAGTGCGATGTACATGTTAGGTAGGAGTTATATTCCCAGACATGGCAACTGTAGAATTTTGTGTGTGCGTGTTTATCTGTGTAGGGATCAATGCTTTTGAGGCCATTCACAGTCATTACAACTTCCATTGCACTACTTTGGCAAGCCTGCTGATGTCATTCACTTTGAAATACACCTTTGGGGAAAAATATCCCAGTAATCTCCATGGCACGTTCTATAACTGCGTAATGCTATAGTGTGATGTACTAGTTAGGTAGGAGTTCTAATCTCCCACAGGGCAAGTGTGTGTGTGTGTGTGTGTGTGTGTGTGTGTGTGTGTGTGTGTGTGTGTGTGTGTGTGTGTGTGTGTGTGTGTGTGTTTGTGTGTGTGTGTGTGTTTTTGTGTAGGGAGCAATACTTTTGAGGCCATTCACACTCAATACAGCTATAAATGCCCCATGCTGGCAGGGCTACTGATGTCATTCACTTTGAAATACACTTTTGGGGAAGGAGTAACCCAGTAAGCTCCATGGCTCATCCTATAACTGTGTAATGCTGAAGTGTGATGTACTAGTTAATAGGAGTTCTATTCCCAGACATGGCAACTGTGAAACTCTATGTGTTTGTGCGTGTGTAGGGATTTATGTTTTAGTGGCCATTCACAGTCACTAGGCACAACTAAAAATGGAAAACTTTGATATCTGTGCAGTAACAGAAACCTGATCCAAGGCTCAAGAGAGCACCCCTGCAATACCAGGTACAGCTCCATCTGCCACCAAGCCAGGACCAAAACAATAAAGGTGGAATAGTGTCCATATTCGCCAAGGATATTCACACCACCAGGCTACTTGCCCAACAGAATGTGTCTGAAATACCCCTGGTGCAACTAACACTAGGTCAGACTGCAATCCAAATTGTATAGCTTGCTACAGATCCCCTTCCATGCCCCAAGATTACCACTACAGCTTTTGAAACATACTGGGAAACAGTATGATACAACCAAACACCCAAATACTTACACTACCCTGCCATTAACTGGGAAAAATACTTGTGTACCAACACGTGTGCCCAACAGTTCTTGGAAGTCATAATTCCCAATGCCCTGGATCAAGTAACCCATAGACCCACTAGGGGCTCAAATATCCTAGACCTGGTCATTACCAGCATGGGAAATCAATGCCCCACACCTATGGTCACCCCATCGGTGGTCAGGTCTGCCCATGAGCTAATCACCCTTAACATGCACATCCCTCCCCCACACCCCAGTAAAAAAACCTCCGTAACACACATCTCGAAAGCCAACGTCATGCTACATATGTCAGATGTGACTAACGTTATGACACCCATGCAGATGGGAACTGAAATGACGACTGCTGAATCCTACATGAAGGCACTGTACAAGCACATCCTCTCGTGCATGAATCTTCCCATCCAATATAGAACCAAGACGCTCCCCACCAAGAAAAGGAAGCCAATTTGGTGGCCCCCTGCCATAAACATACTGTACAACAAAAAGAAGAAACAGTTGCAGAAACAAGAGAATTTCCAGGGTGCAAAATACTCCCTTACCAGCCACAGTAAGAAGCTGAGATCCCTCATAACACCGACCAAAGCTAGTTATGAACATAATATAGCCAAAGATGCCAAAGACATCTGCAAGCCGTTCCATAGCTATGTCAGGAATCTAAATGGTAATGCCCAGATCTGCTCTGAGCTACAACAGGATGGTATTAAATATACTGCTCCAAAGGATATTGCCAATATCCTGTCAGATCAATTCAGTGCCAATTGCAACTCTCTCCCACCCACGGAAGGGCTAATCTCAACACTGAAAGATTGCCAGATTCCAGTAATAATGGCCACATAGGTAAAAAACACACTCTCCAGAGCTAAGACAACAGCAGCCATGGGACCAGTCAACATCCCAGGCTGTGTACTACATGAGCTACAAATGAACTGGCACCTCACCTACATGCCATGTCTAATCATAGCCACACCTCAGGCTTCATGCCCACTGTGTGGTGCACAGTTACAGTTATCCCAGTCCACATGGGGGGATCCACCTTGGATCCTGGGAACTACAGCCCCAGCAGTATGACATGCCTGATCTGCAAGGCCATGGAATGTATTATCATGGAAATTAAAACAAAAACATTGGTAACCTGCAAACACTGGACCCCAACCAGGTTGGGTTTGTGAAGTGCCGATCATCTCACCTTAACCTGATTAACAATTGTGAATCTGTCTCCAGAGCTGTGGACAAGGGTAAGGTGGTTCACACAGCCTATCTGGACCTTGCCAAGACCTTCAACTCCATTCCCCAGTCTGGAATCAGATAAATGTATCAAGCTGGCCATTAATCCTTATGTCACCCAATGGGCTGCCAACTGCTGTACTAACAGAACCCACACTGTAAATGTAGGTAACACCAACCCCAGCCCCAGACAAGTGACAGTTGGAGTACCTTAGGGTTCAGTTCTGGCAGCGCCCTTGTTTGGCATCTACTGCTCTGAAGTACAGTACAACAGTAAGGGACTCTGGCAAACAAAAGTTGCAGATGACTGCACACTGAGAGTCAATACTGAATCCACACATGATGTGGATATTCTACAGAAGGACCTTACAGAAAGACATGCTTGGTGCCTGTGCCATGGCCTCAAGATCAATGCCAAGAAATGTATATTTATCCCCTTTGGGAAGGGACATGTACCTGTGAAGTACCACATAGGTGACAGTACACTAAACACCTAAAGTGTGATAAGAGACTTAGGGACACAAGTGGACAGTGGTCTCACCTTTGATAGCCACATCGCCACAACAGTCAAGAAACCCACCTATGTGGCACACCTCCTCACTAATGGCTTTACATCCAGGAAAAATGAGGCCATTGTCCCACTGTAGTCATATTTCAGTTGACCCAGTACAGACTACAATGGCTCATTATGTATGTACCTCACAAGACATTTGCAACAACTAGAAAGGCTGCAAACATACATCACTAAAAGAATCAAAGGCCCAAACAAGATTCCCTATGCTGACCGTCTGAAAATCATCCAGCTATACTCTGTCACATATTGTGTCCTCAGAGGTGATCTCTGCTTAACATACCATGCCATGTCAAACCCACAGCTGTTGGACATGCTACACTTAAAAAATTTGAAACTTTCACAGTCACATGTTCCAGGGATCCAAATCTTGTCATCACAATGAACAATACATGCTGGGGGGATGTGTTCCTGACCCAGAGAATCCCCAGTCTCTGGAATAAACTGCCCATACATGTCAAGCAGTGTGCCTCTTTGGCCCTCTTCAATAGGAACCTGGACGATTGGATGGGAGATAGGAAATTGACCCTGGGGATCATGTCAGCTCCCCTGCTAGACAGAGGTCCATGGAAGTAAATACTGTGGGAAGACATAGCCAGGAAATTGTTATGGCTAGGCATGTATAGGCCTTAGGGCCAATAGCATAGCACCAACCTACAAATCTATGAACCTATGACCTACACTTTCTATTGCCCAACCTTGGCAAGGCTGCTGATGTCATTCATTTTGAAATACACCTTTGGGGAAGGACTAGTCCAGTAAGTTCCATGGCATGCACTATAACTGTGTACTGCTGTAGTGTGATATACTAGCTAGGTAGGAGTCCTAATTCTAGACATGGTAACTGTAAAAGTTTGTGTGTTTATTTCCCTGTGCAGGGATCAATGCTTTTGAAGCCATTCACAGTCACAACTTCCATTGCCCTACTTTGGCAAGCCTGCTGATGTAATTCACTTTGAAATACACCTTTGGGGAAGGATTAGCATAGTAAGCCCTGTGGTGAGCACTATAACTGCATAATGCTGTAGTGCGATGTATTAGATAGGTAGGAGTTGTAATCCCAGACATGGCAAATGTAAATGTTTGTGTGTGTGTTTGTTTGTATGTGTAGGGATCATTGCTTTTGAGGCTATTTACAGTCACTACAACTTCCATTGCCCTGCTTTGGCAAGCCTGCTGATGTAATTCACTTTGAAATACACTTTGGGGAAAAAAACTAACCCAGTAAGCTCCATGGTACATGCTATAACTGCGTAATGCTGTAGTGTGATGTACTAGGTAGGTAGAAGTTCTAATCCCAGATATAACAACTGTGAGACTTGATGTGTGTGTGTGCACATGTGTGTGTGTGTGTGTGTGTGTGTGTGTGTGTTTGTCATATGTATACTGTGTGGAGGTAACAGTGTGTATGTAGCAGCAGAACTCAATGTGGAGTGGGTATTGCAAATTTCTTGTATGGTAGGCCTATTATATGTCACAATGCCCATCTTACAAGGATAACAGATGTCAGACAGTAAAGAGGCTGAGGTAGACAATCCATACCCCTACATGAGACATCATGGCTTGGGGAACAATATAGGCAACCCTTGTATTACCCAGAGAACACTCTCCACCCATACCTCATACACAAACACACTTGGCTAGGCAACAACCACTATAATGGTAGTTGGTAGTTCCCTGCATATTGCCCACAGATAGTAACCATGGTGTGATTGCAGTGGACTACAGAGGACATGGCACCCTGTTCCATCCCTACAATAGGCAAATCATTGCATACAGTGCTCCTTTGCTATGTTCCCCACTGGAAGCCTGCAATAACTGTAGAACCAGCAAATATAACCCACAAAGGACATACCATGCCTTATACACATTCCCTGTATGGACAGATGCTAGTGACACCAGGGAATACCTGTATCATGCTGTTAATGTAGGTGTAGGGTCAACCTGGTGTCTATTGCCAGTTCTCACCACATGAGGTCAGGAAGGGTACATCTGATGATAACAATCTGTCCACACATGCCCAAGAGACCCCAGGTACACTTCCACATGTCACAGAACATGCATGTGGGATGTGTGCACATCCCAGACACACGTCCATGTTATGGAATATAGAACACGAACATGGCAAGCATTGCACAGCACTGGCCACCCACAGTAGTAACCCAGATGATTGGAAGGTGAATACAATATCCACCTGTGTGGGCCAATCCAGACACTATACCTCTGAGCCACACTGCAGACCATTGGCATGTGGCTTGATGCCAAGGTATACACTTTAACTAGCCTTGTAAAGCCTTCTGGCACAGTCAACCACTACAAAACTGTAAAGCAATGCACCCATACATGTCGGTACTGGCAAACCTGTGTCTGTGTGTGTGTGTGTGTGTGTGTGTGTGTGTGTGTGTGTGTGTGTGTGTGTGTGTGTGCGTGTGTGTGTGTGTGTGCGTGTGTGTGCATGTGTATGTGTGTGTGTGTGTGTGTGTGTGTGTGTGTGTGTGTGTGTGTGTGTGTGTGTGTGTGTGTGGAGTATATTGATTTGGATGCCATTAACACTCACTGCACCTCCCATTGACCTATTGAAGCATGCCTTCCAATGTCAGACACCTTGACATGCACTTTGCCCATATATCATCCTGATAACCCCTAAGGTGCATGTGAAACCTGTATATTAATGTATTGTGGCAAACT
>NC_056743.1:1242402594-1242467594 GCF_019279795.1 Protopterus annectens
AGTATACCTGTAGCTGAGAATACCTTGAGGCCCTTCACACCCACTGCACCACCCATTGCCATAGTTAGATGTGGCTGCTGCTGTACCAGACATTACATGTACGTTGTTACACTCCCCTCCCTAAGGGCTACCTGGACCTTGCAGTACCAGCACAACACTGTTGTACAAATGAGTTGATAGGCATGGGATACTCACTGAGTTCTGGCAAGTGTGTGTATGTGTGCATGTGTGTATATATGTAGGGTACAGTATTCTGAGGCCACATACTTCTATTACAATATGCATTGCCACACAGTATTAGGGATAATGATGTTGCTGCCCATAGGAGAGGCATGACAGTGCACCACCCTACTATGCCTGTGGCATGTGCATTAGAGGCATATCCCTGTAGTAGCACTCTTGGGATGGACAAGGGGTTGCATTGCAGTCCTGGTCAATGTGTAATGGTAGGTATGTCAGAGTGTCATCATGGGTTCCAGTGTGTACAATATCCACAGTGGGCTGTGGGTGCTGGGTATACTGTCATTACAACATGGTTCCCCCAGCACATGTCCTATGTACCACTGTATGGTGACCAATGTCACCATCAACAATACAAGTAACTGCTAACACTATCCAGCCCAGTTATGCATGTGCTTTGTGCAACCTACCTGTAATACAATGGACACGCTGACAAGGTAGTTAGAACTGATAGGGCCAGGTTTCTTGGATGTGTGTCTGACTGTTATGTGTTTGTCAATGTGTATATGATGGTATGTCACACTATGTATTGTCCATATACAACCATTACATCCCCCATTACCATACTGTATATGCCTGGGGATGTTATGCATGCAACATGTAACCTGGGACACACCTCATCCTGAAAGCTGTGTGGTGTGTGCAATTAAAGCCACACACATCAATAGCACTACATACCTAGGTAGGGGTCTAGTCCCAGTGTTGCCAAGTAAGAGTGTGTGCGTATGTGGAGGGATCTACTTCAGGTTGCAGAATATAGATGTCCCAGGGGGTCATCTGTCCAAGAACTGCATGGCATATGCTAACATGTCACAGGTATCATCCTGTAGACATACATTCCATCACACCTACTGTTAGCTGTGTAAATGACCTCTTCCCCACTGTATAGGTGTGCAGTGATACTGGGTTGGTATATATAGCTGGGTGTGGCTGTTGTGGACACAGCCATCATTGCGTTTACTGTTGAGTGTATCCCCCTGTGTAGCTGGCCGTAATACTACACAGTTCATGTTAACAGGTTATGTATTTGTCTATCACACTGTCTGTGGTTCTACAGCATCTCTTACTCTCCATAGGGTAGGGGTGTGTCACCCACACCAGCACACATATGTTTACCATGTTGAGGATTGCACTACATTGGGGAAGGAGACACATACCCTGCTGGTACCATTGCCAATGACATTACACTAACAGACTGCTTATTCCACAATGTATTGTTCTGCGTAGTCTGGCTTGGTGGAATTACATAGGCTACAATGGGTTCCTTGTACAGGTAAATACATCCATGTGTACAGTATTCTCTGTGTAGTGCATCAACACCTAAGCCTCTGTGTGCGTTATACAGAAAGATGTGGTGTGTACCACCCAGTACAACTACCATTGTCCACTGTAAAAGGGCTGCTAACAGCAGCCACCATGCACTCACCTGTATACACCACCCCCAGACCTATCGGCCATGTGGTACAGGCAGTAACTGTTATATAGACCTGTAACATGCGTTCACCTGTACCCAGGATATGGCACAGCCAAGGTGTCACTAATACCCCTTGTACGATATGACAGCAGATCATCCTCCTCTGACACATGGACACCTAAAACACAAATGGATAACAATATGGAGACCACAATCACTCAGTGTTACTAATAGCTATAATGCATTGAAGCTGGACAGTTACACTACCTGACATGTAAGCATTAAATGTTACTGCTAACAACATGTTACACAGCCGTATATTGGTACACTGTAGTACAGTCACCGTGTGCATCAGAACCATATTAGCCTGTCCCTGCATCGATGTTATGGATGACAGGGATGTGACACAGGTATCACCATATGCACTGGGAGTATTGCTGGTTTGTCAGAGACCTAGGCTGGGCCATATGTTTGACACCATGAGATTGAGTGAGGGGTTTTATGACTGATATGGCTGTGGTGATGAGGTGCGTGTAGGTATGGGGTTGCCCTAGGTGTGTTTGTATTGTGTGTGAGTATGCATGCACACAGTTCTGCCATGTGGCTGCCCTATACAGGTGTTTGTTGGACAACTGCAGACTATACCTGGCATGGTGTCAGTTTACCACCTCCACCCATGGATACAAGAACTGTGCCTGCCAGGGGTTCCACGGGCATGTCCAGGTACAAGCCTCGATATGCTACTCTCCCCTGATGATGACATATGTCCGCTGGAACCAGGTCCCTCCTGGGACTGGCTAGGGCCATGTGCACGTGGCCTGCTGTGGTGTGGTGTGGACAGCACCCCCTGCAGTGCTGGGGCTGGTACTGCCACGACAGGAGTGGCTTGGTGTCCTTGGACATCCACGTTGACCTCCAGATGTTGGTGTTGCTGGCCTACGTCCACGTGGCCATCGCACTACTGCCACCACATGCTCTAGCACAGACAATCCAGGGTCAAGAAGGCCCACCATCTCACCCCATCATCTATCCATGACCTCTGTATAATAATAACGTAGGGCACCTGCAAGATCACAGATGATGTCACAGCTGAAAAAGCAGCCCTCTGCAGCCTCAAACCCTATATGGTGTACCATTCCATACATGCCTGTGCCTCCATGACAGCCTGAAACAAGCATCTGATGGTACCAGATGTGACACTTCTACCACGGGCATGATGACCAGCGGTCCTTCCACGAGCACCCTGTACATCTGCCTATGTGGTACCCTGCTGGACATCCAGCTATGGCTGCTGTGTTCAGACACAGCAGCCATAGATATCACACTGTCTTGTGCACTGCCACCAACTGCCAACTGTCCCTCTGCTATGGCCACTGGTGATGGGGCATCTATAGGAACTGTGACTGTGTGCGGGGATGGGGTGGATAGAAGGGGGTGTCAAACGATGGCACAGTTTCAGCCTCTGACAGCCCTGCCAGTGCCTCAACACATCTATCATTATTTTCAGTGTCTGTATGGACAACAACATCAGATTGCATGCAGGAGGGATCCTGACTCACTTTGCCACCTGTAAGAGGGAAACAAGAAACGCACTTTAAGACCTGTATGTCATTGCTTAACAGTACACACATAAACACACATGCACGCACACACACACACACACACACACACACACACACACACACACACACACACACACACACACACACACACACACCCTGACATTCCACCATAATACCTACCTGTCCCTGGGTTTACAGACTGTCCCAAGTTTATTCACTTAAGTTCCCCATCCTGCATCACACTTGGAAACTTACACTCATTAATTCCAATCATTAACATATCATTCTTCTAATTGTCTAGACAAGTGATCACAAAACATGACCTGTTACTCCATTACCTCTTTGACTTGATTGGAGTAGGTTTTACAAGGACTCACTGCTGTCATCCAGTATTCACCCTGGGTTTGTCCAGACATCATGAGCATGGCCCCCATATGTTAGGGGCTACTACAATCACTCAATAATGTCACGCACTGGAGTGTCATACGTAACTATTGCTCAGTAGATGCAAGATCTGTTGCTTTATTAACTTATTATGTGGACAACAGTAATATTTGGATACATGGTGTTGTCTAGTAATTCCCCAATGCATCTGTAGTGCTGCATACATGGGTATTCTTTCACCTTTCTGCTGATTACAATTTTAACAGTATACCTGGTGTGTAGTTTCCCTCCCAATGCATGTTCCATGCTACAGACCTTATTATACTACCAGCTGTCCTGAGATTACATATCAGACAAGTATTCATAGTGTCTCATATGTCAGTCAATGTACTGCATGATTCCAAAGGGAAGTCGAGACGTATGTACAACCCCACTATCACACATATACATAGATGGACACACACAAAAACACACACATGCACATACACACACACACACACACACACACACACACACACACACACACACACACACACACACACCCTACATGCATCAACCCCACTTCACTCCACCAGATTGTACTTACAGACAAAATACCCCCCACCCCCCACACACTTACAGGTGAAGTTGCACGAAGATATTACACACAGACCTCCCATTACCCATCTGTCAACATGCATAACATATGGTACTCAACAGCATGCAGTACAGCTATAGTCAATCCATGCTAGCAACAGTATCCATGTGTGTGATGCATGAGCTGTGTTAGTAGGTGATGCCCCTTCCCCTGGAAAACACTGCACCAATGTACACAGTATTGCTGTGCACCTGTTCAGCACCCTGCCATGTACTGTGCACCATACCTCACAGGTACACCATTGCTGAATGTGTCAGTTATGTCTGCTCTGCTGCTCACAGCCCCTATGTGTTTGTCCAACACATACCTGAGATGATATGTGGGCAGATGTCATTTGTGAATGCCTGATATCTGATTTACAGATGTCATCATCAGTGGTGCATGTATGACCAATACAATACAATTACACTGACAACCATCAAACCTTACAGTGGCTATGGGGAGTGTACACACCATTATTGATATAACGCCCTCTTCCTTAATATGCCATGGGACCACATTACTGCATATGTTAACATTACATGAGCCTGATATGTGACATATGTCCTGTACAATCAAATGGAGTGTCAAACAAATGTGTTAGTTGTGCTGATGCTGATTGAGATGCATAAGCTTCATGGGTGCATATGTGTGTACGCCCTTATCATGATGGTTTGTTGCACCTACTGTTATGTGTACTATAGCAGTCACTATTCCTGGCAGAGGTATACTAGCATGGGCCATCTGTATTTGCCAGTATATGGTCAGTCTACCCTACACATGTCCTCCAACTCTGCACAATTTCAAGGTCAACTCATGTGCACATCCCTTGGAGTTCACACACTGCCGTCACTATTGCTGTGGAGTCAGGGTTATGTCTGCCACAGTTCCTGACCCTGTGTGCAGATACAGCCATTTGTAGCATCCTTTGGATCCCTGCTGCAGTGCACTGTGTCATGATGACACTTCCTCCCGAACTTCAGCCTTTGTGCAGACGTTTGACAACTATGGCCTACACATGTGTGTCAGTTTGCAGTGCCTCAAACACTGAATACCATGTGTAACAGCCTAGTCCCAGCTAATGAATGACAAACATACAGGAATACACTGGCACCAGCAAGGTACAGATGGGAATGGTGGGCGTGAGGTGGGGTGAGGTGTTGGTTGTGCAGCACACGTATCTTATGTGATACTGTCTGTAGGTTTCCAACGTGGTCTTGGTACACCAGTACACATTGCAATGCATGCCTTTTGGGGGCATCTTCTGTTATAGATACACTACCTGTAGAGAGGACTGGCTAATGTTTCCTGTGGTACAATTGTCACATCTGATTACTCTAACCTATGAGCCATGCATTTGCAGAATCCAAGCAACTGCTGACATGGGTACTGCACAGCTAGTACTTGCTAGACATTCCTGCAACCCCCCTCAGTGTTGTGGCATGTTACTAGACAGCCTGCATGATTGGTTTGCTACATGTGACACCATCTATCTTGGATGGCCATCTGTTTATTTCCTACATTATTCCTGTCCCATACATCCTTGCCACATACATGACTGTACTTTTGTCATGGTATATGCAATGGTGAGGTATGGCTACATGTCCAACTCCTGGGTGGTACCTGTTGGGGATGGGGTCCATGCCATGGCATGAAAGATGTGTGCAAAGCCACGGCTGCCTCTGTTGCAGGTAAGTGGGCACATTTGATGACCAAACATCTTGGACAGCAGACCATTTCTTGGTGTGACACTGGAGACGTGTACTTGGTGGAAGGTGCATTTCCATAACAGATGCATGCGGTCAGTATCTCAACAGCTACTTCCAATATATTTAATCTGGAGTGTGTGCACACATATGCTTCCAGTGTTTGTGAAGGTATGTATTCCCCATATTTGCTGTCCTAACATATGATTCCATATTGCACATTCATTGCTCATGTTAGGACCACATTGCAGGTTGTAAGGGTTGTGGACTTCAGTATTGTGATATGCCGTAGTGTAGATCTGTAACAGTTGCCATTGTAATACTGGTATATACACTGCTGTAGCACTGTATAAGGGTGATGTTTCACACATACCCCTACTGTAGGCCATTTGTCCCACCATTATGTTCATCTCTGTGCACACATTTTGCAATGATATGATGTTAGTTATATTGCAGGAGTCTGACATACCCTTCAGATACACCATCATGGTGACCACTTTGAAGCAGTGCAGTTAACAGCAACAATACATGAACATATACAGCATGCATTATAGGTAGGTGTGTTAAATGTGTGCATTGAATATACCATAGCCATAACATGACCGGTGTATTGGCAAACCTGAACAAACACCATACTCACCAGCTACAGGCTGGTGCCTTGGAGGTATACCAGAGGGGCCTAAATAAGTGTGTGAGAAATGTGATGTCAGTAGCCACAGCTGTGGCATTGGTACAGGGTGGGTGCAGCATCACAGTACATCAACAGTACAAGCCCACAATACTAAAGATTATGCACATCTGTCTATTACTACTACACAGCAACAGACTATATATATGTCACTCACATATGCATGATCTAACTGTACGGATGCAGATGGATATGCAATAGTGGTCTACTGATGTGCCCTGTGTCCTTACCTGCATGCTCCTCTGCCATTTGGTGGGTAACACCCACCTCCACTATGCTCTACACCAAGTGTTATGTGTGTGGGCTGGCAAATGACCCAAGGCTGGCAAGGAGCTCCTCAACATGTGTCAAGGGGCGCTGGATGGCAAGACTGCCCCTGTTGCGAGCTCATCCCCCCTGACTGCAGCAACACGCCAATGGGCATTGTGAAGTAGGTCTGTGCAATGATGCTGGACCTGCTCATAACTGCGGTCATGCAGCCCGACATCGTTTACCCTGTAGACAAGATCGTCCCACAGGGCGGTGCACTCCTGCTGCTCATGGGTTGCTCAGCCAAATAACACCTGGTACTGCTGCACCAGGTGTGAGATGACCTAATTCTTCCCTGCTGTATAACTGGGAAGCCTCTCCTGGGACATCTTGCCTGAAAGACATAAAGATGGAAACAGGTCTCAGGACCTCATACTGCAAGGTTATCATAGTTTTTAATACACATCTCTGTCTCCCCCCACCATATCTGCAACAACAGTTTGATCATACAACTCAACAGGTATGTCTACAGAATACCTACCATTGGGACATATATCATATTGTCCAACACTTTGTGCTATGTGTTTGTAGTCATGTTCCCTGTGGGGACACTATCATTGGTGGCCTGTTATGGACAATGTCACCTGCATGCCATTGTAAGGGCCACTATGATTCCATATATGCACATGGTCTGTTTGATATGTGATTGCTGAACATCTGTTGTTTTGTGTTATTGGGGATATATATGCATGTTGTTGGACATGATTCAGGAATGTGTGGACTATTACTACCCACATATGTTCTATAACAGTGACACAATGGCATGTTTAGGGAAAAGTTGCCAGCAGAACCACCACTTCCACCTCATCTGGCCATGCTACCAGGCCACATCACATGTGGGACCCACCCTGGGGCCTCCTCATCTACTGGTCCTGCACTACGTTCAGGTGGAACCACCTCAGGGGATGGTGTCCCCCCAGGGAGCACACACAGTCATGATCCTGTCACCTGAGGTCAGGACCAGGGTCTGGTGCATAGGGAACTCCACAGAGACTTGGGGGATATGCTGCAGCACCGTGAGGCCCTCAGTACACACTCACAAGGGTCCACATGCTCCTCCTGCTCAGAATCCAACCCAGGCACCTTCAGGGCCTTGAAGGTGATGTTGTGCCTGGTCATGGGTGGGGGCCTTGTTCCCATTGTTCCCATACGGGTGCTCATGGGGCTTCCACATCACAGACAATACTCCCCATCCAGGGTGTTTACCCACCACATGTGCCATATACCGCCCCTGTAGGCTGTCTTCTCTAATCTTCCAACCCAATCCACCTCCACAAATATACCTGCTATCCTTCCCCATATTTGCAATCCCACCTTAACAAGCAAGGGCAATGTGTTCCCAACATGGGGTTCACACCAGTATTACAATGGCAACTGTTACAGATCTACACTATGGAATATCACAATACTGAAGTCCATTTTAAACACACTTACTGCTGTGTATGCATATATATATATATATATATATATATATATATATGTGTGTATATATATATATATATATATATATATATATATATATGTGTGTGTGTGTGTGTATATATAAATATATATATATATATATATATATATATATATATATATATATATATATAGATATATATATATATATATATATGTTTGTGTGTGTTTGTGTGTGTGTGTGTATTGATATGTGTGATGTCTCCTCACACATAGCATGCAGCACTGTCATTCAAAAGAGGGGACATGTATTTATATACATGTGTGTGTGTGTGTGTGTGTGTGTGTGTGTGTGTGTGCGTGTGTGTGTGTGTGTGTGTGTGTGAGTGTGTGTGTGTTTGTATCTATGTAGATATACACCCCCCCCACACACACACACACACACACACACCTAGATATATATATATATATATATATATATATATATATATATATATATATATATATATATATATATATGTATCTATGGGGTGCATTCAGACATCAGGTCCACACTCTCTAACTCACCTTCCTGTACAGCTGCACTGTTCTGCCTTGCTACAACACAGACAGGTGCCACATGTGGACACAGCCTAACATTGGGGGGTATATATAGGGACAGAGTGTAGGTAAGCCTATTACACACCTATGGCATTTATGCATGCTACATTACATGTTAACATGACTGTCCTGCAAGTGTTGGGCTCTGGAATCCACGTGTCCATCATAACGGCATTACTTCCACCACCAGCTATTGGCCACACTAATATACATGTCTTGCATTACACAACACACACTATGATCGCTTACATCATGTCAGTCAGTGCTGATCTGCACAGTTGACAGGTATGGCCCACTGCCCATAGGGACAGACATTATTGTCCATAGCAGTTGTTCAGCAGGACATCATTACAACAACCACACCTGATGGCATATATAAATCCTTTCACATCAACTATCCCATTATTATGGACCAAGTACTACATTAAATTACATGCATATATACTTCCCATACCTGTTTTGGGAATGATGTCTCCTCTGGATAATTTGCTGTGTGGATGGCTGGATGGATGTGATTTTTCCTTTTTTTTTTTGTTGTGTTTTTTTTTGTCTCTCTCTCTCTCTCTCTCTCTCTCTCTCTCTTTCTTTTGCAGCATGCTTTCTCTCTCTCTCTCTCTCTCTCTATTGCAGCATGGATTTTGTAGGTGATGCACATGAGCAGGTGATGGCCTCTGCACCAATCAATGTCCACCACTTGCTACCTGCATGCAGCATGCTGTGTAGTAATTCCAATTAAAACTGTCATGGCAATGCACTACTATAAATCCCTACATCATGTGGGCATGGCCCCTTTACCTTCCCTGTATGGAGGACATCCTTCCTGTATGTGGGCAGCATTGTTACAGACAGCAGGTAGCAATACCTCTTACAAGAGGACTTGCAGACTTAGGCCTGCTACATATTTGTATAGTTTTCCAGACCTACAAACAGTGTGAGTAATGTTGTTATATGCATTGTATAGCACCAGTGTTGCAGGGTTTGTGTACATACTAGTTTAACATGGAATGCAGTCTGTCAGCATAGCTCTCAACTGTGGGCCTATCCGTGTGATGGCCAGAGGTGTGCCTGTCATGTTTTCTCTGTCTACCAGACAGGTCTTGTGTCAGATATATCACTGGCATTGTGTGTGTTGAGTGCTGTCAGTACATGGCTACATCCATTTGTGTTTCTGACTTCATGTTCCTGACTAAGGGTATGCTGCAGACTATCCTGTAACACCAGCAACTTTCTCAGTGTATAACAACACTATTTCACATATGGCCCTGTGTTCCGGCCTTTGTCCTTCACCTATATACCAGGCTTTGTCCGTATGACATCCAATAAGGGGTTGTTATGTAGTGGCCTGTGATTATGTCGTGCTGCCATTCCTGCCATCATTCCAGTGCTGTTGTGGCCCCCACACACGTTGTGGGGTAGGGTTCATTTATATGTGGGCTTCAGCTGCACAAAACATGCATGCCTTTCTGCAGTCCCGAGGTCAGTGTATGTAATAGTGTTATATGCCCCTTTAAGTCAGTCTATGGGGGAGGGGTATGCACCATATATAACCTAGGCTGTTACAACATGTGAGGGATATTGGTAGTAAGCCGCCTTAAGGTATATGGCTGTACATTTCCATACATTTCACCTTGGGAACATTGGTGGCCTAGTATTTACTGTCATACAGACTGTTCTGTTTGTCAATGTGATTGTGATGTTTTCAGTTAAGCATTGTAATGTAATAGATACACCCTCATTGTGGCAAATAAATTCTTTCCCCCGAGTGGTTGAATACAGAGTGTAATTTGAGGCTGCTGAACTATACATCTGCATTACTTACTGTTGATTGATTGTTATCCTCTGGCCCAGTCTTTCTTTACTGTTGTACTACTTGGAGGCCTTGACCTTGGCCTGGACAGCAACATATATTATGCTTTTGGATTACTGTATAAAATGATCTGCTTGAGGGTTGCATTACTCAGTATGTATTTCAAAGTCTTAACAACTATATGACATAGCACATACAACTGTAATAGTACGCAAATAAACATTTCTTATGTATGCAAACCTGTGGGTGCTGTCATATCCTTTGACTTCTCTGTGGGTATATGTTTCAGGCAACAATTGTCTTTTGTATGAGTTAATCATTCACTGTCCATTTGAAAAGGTGGTAACTGTAGGAATACTGGATGTACACTATGCTGTGCACCCTCTAAATACGTATCTTCCTATACATATCTATGTATGTGTATTTACATATAGATCTATATATATGTGTGTGTTTGTGTGTGTGTGTGTGTGTGTGTGTGTGTGTGTGTGTGTGTGTGTGTGTGTGTGTGTATGTATCTTTGTATGTTTATTGCTTCCACATTGTACATTCCCTGTGGTAGCCAGACTGTACTACATATGTTATTGATACCATCCGGACATCATACAGGTGGGATGGATTACTGTGAACGTCTTGCGGCCATTTTGTGTAGGGTCCTGGGTATGGGATTTGCAACAGTTGGTGGTGTGTTGCATGGCAAATCTGTTTGGCTGTGGGGGAGGGGGTGATATCAATACTTCAAGAGGTATTTGAGGTATTTAGCTTAGGCCCCCTCACCCACATCAATGGTGTCTTTGGTCATATATGTATTTGTTATGTTCTCTTTTATATCTATAGATATATATCTGTATGTATATATATTTTATATATATATATATATATATATATATATATATATATATATATATATATATATATATATATATATATATATATATATATATATATATATATATATATATATATATATATATATATATCTGTATACACACATATATATGTAGACAGGTCTACATTAGAACATCAAAGTTTCAAAACTTCGAATGTTCTAATATCGAACCCTATTCAGCGAAAGCTGAAAATATCGAAGCAACAGAAAACCAAATTTTTTCCTAGGGAAAGAATTTGGTTGTCCGTTTCTGTTGCTTCTGTATTTTCAGTGCTGTGGTGGAAACTTACGGGTTGGGTTCAGGTAATTGTGTGACTGAGTGCGGGTTAGATTAGTTAGGGTTAGGGTGTGGGTTAGGTATGTGTGCGATTGTGTGGACGTGAGGGTTAGGGTGGGTTAGGTGAGTTAGGGTTAGGGCACAGGTCAGGTAAGTGTGCGATTGTGTGGACGTGAGGATTAGGGTGGGTTAGGTGAGTTAGGGTTAGGGCGCGGGTCAGGTAAGTGTGCGATTGTGTAGACGTGAGGGTTAGGGTTGGGTAGGTGAGTTAGGGTTAGGGCACGGGTGAGGTGAGTGTGCGATAGTGACGAACCATAGGGTTAGGGTTTGGGTTAAGGTAAGTGGATAGTTAGTGATGTGTGTATAGTTTTGTGTAGGGTTAGGTGTAAGATTTTAGGTGTATGTGCGTGGATTGTTGTTTGTTTGGTGTGCTTGTCTTGTGTGTATGTGTTTTGGAACAGTGAATGTTTTCAGCTTTCACTGAATAGGGTTGGTTATTAGAACATTCGAAGTTTTGAAACTTCAGTGTTCTAATATAGACCCTGTGTAGACATATATATCTATAGATGTATGCATATGTATGTGTGTGTGTGTGTGTGTATATATATATATATATATATGTATATATATTATACTTTATATATATATATATATATATATATATATATATATATATATATATATATACATAAATATATATATATATATATATATATACATATATATATATATAAATATATACATATATATATAAATATATATACACACATATACATCTACATGTATAAATATATTTATTGTACTGTTGAATGAATGTGCTGGATGATATGTTTGTGAAAACATCAGGGTTATGTATATCTGACATGGCTTAGTGGTAAATCACTTTGGCTATGGTATGCAGGGCCCTGGATTTGGATCTATATGTGTGTGTGTGTGTGTGTGTGTGAGTGTGTGTGTGTGTGTGTGTGTGTGTGTGTGTGTGTGTGTGTGTGTGTGTGTATATATATATATATATATATATATATATATATGTATATGCGTGTGTGTATTTGCATATATGTGTGTGTGTTTGTGTGTGTGTATATGTATCTTTGTATGTTTATTGCTTCCACATTGTACATTAAGGCACTTTTAAGCAGTTGTAAGTGGGTTTGCATGAAGGTAAGCACTGCTAACTTCCGGTTACAGTTTCTTATACTCAGCTTCTAAATTGCTTAACCTGTGTAGACATTGCTTACCCCCATGCAAACAAGCTTAAACCCACTTACTGCTGCTTAAAAGTGCTTACTCCTGCTTAACCCCATGCTAATTTCTTTAAAAGAAATGAAAAAGGTTGAAAGGAAAGTGGTGAAAAAGGGACATAAAGAGGGAAAGACAGTAGGGAAAACAGCTAGGTATGTGCAGGATGGGTGTAGGGAAGGTCCATAGCTGCCCATTTCTTCTACAGCAACAGCTGTGCATATACACTGATTTGGAGGTAGATTTGGACACTCATACCCCTAGGAGAGCAGTGAGGACAACAATAATATGTTGTGAAGCCAATTAGACCAGATTACATGTGTCCAGTGGATACGTGTGTGAAATGGACAGCTATGTATGGGTCGAGATTTTTTTTTTGGGAACAGATTGCCCTTTTTTAAGGTGAGAGTGGGATGTTGGGGAGGGATAGTAGGTATATTTGGGGAGGTAGGTTGGGTAAAATAACAGACAAGACAGCATGCTGGGGTGGTATGTGACACATGTGGGCGGTAAACACCTTGGATGGGGAGGGGTGTTTGGATGTCGGAAGCCCATGAGTCCCCTAGTGGAAACAGTGGGACTGAGGTCCCCACCCATGGGCAGTCACCACTGCATTTTCACAGCCCTGAAGGTGGCTGTGCTGGGGGCTGAATAGGAAGGGCAGGCTGACCCTCTAGTTGCTCCACATGGCCCTCAAGCTGGAGTAGCAGATCTCCAAACTCCCTCCGGAGCTCGCTATGCACCAGAATCCAGACCTGACGACGGGTGACAGTATCCTGTCTGCACCCACTCCTGGGGGGTGATCCCCACCCCCTGAGGCAGTTCCACCCAAAGGTGGTGCAGGACCAGTGGATGCGGAGGTCCTGGGGTGGGCCCCAGATGTGATGGTGCCATAGCCAGATGAGTTGGGATTGGTGGGTCCGCTGGGACTGGCCTTCCCAAACGTGCTATGGTGTTTCAATTTTACAACATATGTGGGTTAGTAATAGTCAACACATTCCAGGATTAGGTATAACAGCATGCATAGATGTTCCTATTAATCCAAAACACCAGATATGGAACAGTTGCATAGCAAACAGAACACATGCATATATGAAACCACACATGCATATATGAAACCACAGTGCCCATTTCAACAGCATGCAGGTACATTAATGGCAGCATGCCACCAATGTGGGAGTATTTCAACATGGCACATGCATAGAACAAATTTCAATATTTATCAAACAATAGGACATATGCTCCCAACAGTAGATTTAATAGTGCACATACCAATTGAGTTGTGTATTTAGATTATTGTTGCAGATATGGTGGGGGAGAGAGAAAGATGTCAATTAACAACTTGTATATCCCTGTAGTTCTCATTATTTTCCTAGTCTGTGCTGTGATCTGTACCTTACAGGTATTATTAAACTACACTATGGCCTTAGTTTGGACACTGGTATGGATCTAGACAACTATATACATGAACTGAATTTTACCTGCAGTATACACCTCTTATCTGGTATACCTGTGGAGGTATTGTTTGTTAACACTACCTGACTGTTTCTACGCATATTCCCAGATTCCAGGTTGATGTTATGCACATACCTCTCCATCTCTTATTGCACACACTCTCAGCATGTCTTGACAACATGCAGGTGAAACCGGGACATATTTTGACTATTTCCCTCATAAACCTTTGGTGAGTTGTACAATGACAGGTTTATTTTCATAGACATTTTCTAAATATTTACAGGCCTCACAGTCAGTTATATGACATTAAATGTTGCCTACATGTCAGTGATTAGGACGCCGATTTGCCAGAGGGACAGGGTAACAACCAGCAGATATGGGCCAATTCTCTGGACATTCCGGACAGATCTGTACAGTCGAGGGGCATGATTCTGCATACAGCTTATTACCACTATCAGGATTCGAACCATGGCTGTGTGTATTAAAATAACACAGTGTACATCACAGTTGGGTGTGCTATATAGATATTTGCACTGTATCTTTTCTCTGAATTCTTTCTATAATTTTCCTGTGGTTTACAATCTAACCTTGTAATTCCAACACTCTTATACAGGGTTTTCTAAACATTTGTATTATGTAGCACTGTGTGGATGACAGTGATGAGTAATTCCTTATTAGTCAGAGATACTGCAACACTAACACTGCCATACAATACCAGACTAAACAGTACCAGTCTAATATTTCAATCTTTTATTTCTAGCCACAGTTTTTGTATCTGACAGACCTGTGGGGGGAATGTTTGTTAATACTACCTGAATGTTGTCACACATATTACCAGATTCCACATTATTATTATTATGCACATATGTCTCACTCTGTTACTGCACACACTGTGGTCATAGCTTCACAACATGGGGGTGGAGCTGGGACATGCTTATTACTCTCATAACACTTTGGTAAGTTGTTAGAGTGACAGTTTTTTTCTTATGGATATATTACTGACAGTTATGTCTGACAATCAGTTGTATGTCATTATTTTCTGCCTACACTTCTGGGATCATCCCACTGATTTGCCAGGTGGACAGGGTGACAGGCAAGGGACTTACACCAATTATCTCGACTTTCTGACCATATCTGTACAGCTGTGGGGTATGATTCTGCATACAGCTTACTACCACTCCCAGGATTCAAACCATGGCTGTGTGTGCTAAATATACAACACTTCACATCTCAGTTGAGTATGCTATTTGGATTATGTTGTCTATCCTTTCACTGTTTTCTTTCTAATAAGTCTCTCTCAGTTGTACAATATGACCTCTTGTGATTACAACAGTCCTATACAGACACTCCTACACATTTTATTTATGTAGCACAGTGTGGGTAACAGTGCTTAATACAACAGTACTATTAAGAGATTGCAACACTACATTACCGTATGATACCAGACTAAACAGCAGTTAGACATTATTGTCAGGTTGTTAACCTTTTATTTACATACCACCTATATGAGACTCTTCCTGCCATATTGTCTGGTTTATTCAGTACATGCCATACACAATACAGGTTTTATCTTGGCAATTAATATTCTACTACTTTTAGATTTATTTCTAATGACAGTACATGCAAGAGTATTACTAACCTGCCTTGCGATGCAACCTCTGCAATCTACAGGCATGGGCTTCCCAGTTCACAGCCTGTTGGTCTGCCACTGTCAAAGACATAAGAGGAATATTCAGCCATACCTATCCATAATATACATGAGCTGTCAATTATTAAACAGGTAGTAGACTGATACTTACACACGGCTGGGACATCACCCATCTGCCTAGCCTCTTGGATCCACTGATCCAAGAGATCCTTCTTTCTCCATTTCAGGTCGGCATAGTGATGCCTGACCTACTCACCAGTTCGAGGCATGCTAGTGGCTCTGGTGAGGTCACAGGCAAGATGGTCTCAGGCTTCTGCTTTAGATTGGCAACCCTGGTACTGGCCCTGCAGCAGTCTCTGGTCATGGTCTTTAACAAGGAATTCTGCCATGACTTTGGATTCCTGGATGCCCCAGCGCTGCACCCGGATGCACACTCCTTCTCCCACACCAGTCATAGTGCCTACAGCAGGAAGCTACAACCAGTTATGAGATGTATTCCTGCCTTGGGATTTAAATAGGGCTGATTTCCCGCACTTTTCCATGATTGGACGGTTTTAAAAATGCTAAGCTATGGGCAAACCTGCTTAGCTAAGGTTGGCATTGCTTAAAGGGGTATACCAATGGGCAAACTGATTTAGCTGGCCTACACATTGCTTACACCTAGTAAGCAGGGCTGTGCAATGCTTAGCATTGCTTAATTTTATTTTGCACACTATTTGCTGTTTGGCATTGATTTATTATTCATTACATGTTATATATGTGTTTGGTATCCATGATTCATGTGTACATACACTGTATGGGGTCCTTGTGTTTATTAGGGAATGTCAACACTTTATTACAATGACACCTCACATCTGGACTTAATGCAGTACTCCAGTTCACATATTTCTGTTATGTAGTAGGTTATACAACATAAAACTCTATATAGATTCCTTTCACATAATAAGTTTGATTTTCCTATAATGAGGATCTGTTTGGTGATACCTCAATCTTATGTACTGCTGTGATGGCTTACTGATTAACTACTGTGACTATAGTGTACAGGGTCCTGGGTTCAAGGGCTGTTTATTTTGTTACTGGGCAGAACAGCGGTTGTTGGATACAGAGTGATTAAGGCATTTTTAAGCAATTGAAAGCAGGTTTGCTTGGGTTTGTGCAACAGTAAGCAATGCTAACTTCTGGTTGCATATGCTTACAGAGAGTTAGCTTCAGTATTGCTTAGCCTCTGTGCGCATTGCTTACATCCATGCAAACAGGCTTAATCCTGCTTACAGCTGCTTAAATATGCTTACTCCCACTTACTACTGCTTAATTGTGCTTACTCCCGCTTACCCCCACACTAATTTAGATAGGAATGTAACATGGTTCTTGGGAAGGTGGTGGATTTGGACACTCTATGGATTTATCATTCATTACATATTATATCTTTGATTTGTATCCTTGATTCATGTGTACATATACTGTATGGGCACTTGTGTTTTTCTGTGGATTTTACATTATTACAATGACACTTCACATCTGCATTTGATGCAGTACTCCAGTTCACAAATATATGTTATTTAGTAGGTTATACAACAAAAAATATTGTTCATAAAGTGATTTGACATGGAAAATGGAATTTACTGGAGCGAGAATGAAACCGGGAATGATTGCTCGTAAGGCAAATGCTCTAAGCGCTACACTATTGCAGCACTGCTTCATTTGCATGTATCCTGATATTTATCTTTTTGTGCCATTTAAGCTACAGTATGTGTAGCTAAGCAATGGGCAAACCCATGCACCTACGGTTAAATTTAATCTGTTGGATAAAAAAGTGTTTACATTATTATATTTTAAATATTGCTCTTCTAAACTTGCGGGGGTGTTGCTAGAGTAATGGGATTTGTTTTTATGTACATTTTCCGATGGATTTGATGTCTGACATTCGTATGTTTGCCATTATTTCATATGAGATCATCCCAGTGATTTGGCAGGGTAAATGAGGGCCAGGCCAAACATATGTGCCACATATCTGGACATTCTGCATTGATCTATGCTGTTGGGGGTATGCAACCCCCTATGAATGGTCTCACTCATTGCAATTGCCAAACTGCAGTTATTGACTGCAGGGGCTTGTATATTGTGAAAGCTCTGCTCTCAGATACGCCCCCTGCACTCGTCTATGCTCCATGTCCGTATAGGAACTAAGGCAGTGCACCTTCATTACTATGCATGGCATGCTGCCATGCTGCTCCTAAATGGTCATTTCCATGCAGGAATAAGCTATTCCTGCACGGAACCCTACTGAATCCCAGGGATAGTTTTCTGATATTTCTAAGGCAAGCATACAAATCATATTACTATTCACAAATGACATAGAATTATTTGCAAAATTCTAGCTGGCTGGGCTGGCAGCCTTCACACCCATAACAAAGGAAGGAACTCATTAATGTGAAGAAATGAAGGTACTCATTTAGACCCTGCAGATTTTTTCCCCACTCATGGAATCCAGTTCCCCAGATAATCTTCACAGACATCACGAGTCACATGGTATATACAAACATATACAAAGAAATGTGGGGGTGGCAAATCTTATTAGCTAAGCAGACTAGTTCTTCTAGCATGGTATAAAAACAAATCTGTCTACACACAGTTTACATTTCCTCCCATGACAGTGTCCTATTGGAGTCTCTAAGCAGATCTCTGGAAGATCTTCGTTAATGAATGTTAAACAGAGAGGTCTTCGCAGACATAGTCCATAAATGGAGTATTCCTAAGATAGACCTATTTGCGTGAATTCATAAGAGGCAGCTTAAGCTGCTTTGCTCCAGGATTCCTTGCCCACAGGCCTGGAGAATGGACCTTGTGTCTTTTCCTTGGGTGGGGAAGTTTCTTTATACCCTTCTCTTCTTCTTCTAATCCCAAATGTTTTTGATAAAGATCCAAAAGGAAGAGACAAAACTCTTGCTGGTGAATCCCTTTTGGTCTAGCCAGCATTGTTTTCCCCCTTTTCTATCATCTATCTGGGGGTCATCATCACATGTTGCCCTACAGAGTGGACTTACTGAAACAAACTAGGATTCTTTACTTCATCCCACCTCCATAGTATGGATAATAGAATTCTGATCACCTCAGACATCAATTCTCTGAGGCTGTGCTACAGGTTCTTCAGGGGGTGAGGAAAGTTACCACTAGAAAGTCTTATATATCCAAATGGAAAAGACATTTTCTGCCCAGTGTTGTACTAGCAAACAAAATCCTGCTAAAACTGGCATTCCTACTTTTTGTTCAGGTTTATGTGAGCTCTTAAGAGATGGTCTAGGCTACTCCATTATTAAGGCACATTTATCTGTCATTTCTCCATTTTGCCTCTAGATCTACCACTGTTTTCTAAAATTGAGGTCAAACAGTTTCTCAAAGGTGTCCTTCATTTGAACCCACCTAGGAGAAATATTCACACTTCATGAGATGTTAAATTTGTCTTGAAAAAACTTACTCAGCCACCTTTTGAGCCAGCAGCTTCCACTTTTCTGAAATCCTGTTCATGGAAAAAACATTTTACTAGCAGTCCTTACTTCTGCTAGAAGGGTTTCCAAGCTTCAGGCTCTTATGGCCTCTCCTCCTTTCCCTATTTTTGATAAGGACAGAGTTTCTCTGTGGCTCACTCCTTCCTTTAGGCCTAAAGATGTCAATGAGTTGTCTTTTAACGAGGCCATCAATCCTCCCCCCTTCTCCCCAAACCCTAAGAACAAAGGTGAACAATTCTTACCTTCCCTGGTCATGCACAGGCAGCTCAGATTTTATTTACATAAAACTAAAGACATTCAGAGAACTGACCAGCTGTTTTTTGTCCTTCCAGTATGTCAGGTTGAGAGGTCCTGTCTCTAACCAAACTAACAGGATTTTTAAGTCCATTTCCTTTTGTTATGCCCACCATTCCTTCTCTGGATAAAGCCAACTCCACTACAGCTGTTGCTTCTTCTAGAGTCCTTTAAAAAGTTATCAATTTTAGTTTTTTTCTTGAAGCAGCCACTTGGTCATTTGTACACACATTCACAAATGACAGATGCAGATGCATTCTCAAGATCCAGAAACCCCCTTGCTATATCTGTTCTTTCTGGATTGACAGATACCCTGTATCTGAGCCAACTACCCTTTCTAAGTGTTAAGCTTTGGGGGAAAAAAACAATAGCATTGGAATATTGCAACAGTGATCTAAGGAAGGAAATAGTATAGTTGTGTAAGAATTTACCATAACAGTAGATGCGTTATTGATCAGAAGCATAGATGGCTCAATCAGTACCCTGTGTTGGAATCACAAAACAAACACCCACCTCCCTCAGACCTTCAAGTGAAGAGCTGACTTCCTGCAGACAATACTCAATTCTCCCCCAGCTCTTCATGTAAAGGACAAATAAAATCTACTCCTTCTATTGGCTCACCAACTAGGTGGTCAGATGCACAAAACAAACTCCTCCTTCCTGCCCTAGCCAATCAGGTCCTAGTTTTTGTGGTCTGCCCTGACCCTTCTTCTTCTCATCATTTTAGTAAAAAAAAATCTTTATTACCCTGCATGGAGCCCTACAGTGCTCTGGTTTTACTTAAAAAAAAAAAAAAAGAGAAAAAAATCTCTTTTTTAAGCTGTAGCATACTGCTTGCTACATTTGTAGTAAGCAGTATGCTACAGTTTATATCTTATATGAAGCATTACAGTCTCAGGTTTTACTTCAAAAAAATCTTCTCTCTTTTAAACTGCAGCAAGCAGTTGCTACAGTTTAGACCATACACAAAGTGCTACAGCACACAGGTTTGACTGCAAGTGCAATACTGGCTTTTAAAAGCCAGTGTACATTAAGGAGTGATGGGCATCGGTCAACACCCGTCCAACACTTTGCAGCCAGGACAGTTGCCCCTTCAACCCACCTAGACTATGCTACTGCTACTGATCACTGTTTCAGCATTGCTTCCCACCTTTCCTTCCCTGCATTTGTGTCAATGTGTTGCCCTCTATTTTCTTATACGCAGAGGGGGAACCATTCTGTACCTTCCTTCCCCTTAGCTGAATTTTTACCTTTCTTATTTTAGTCTTCCTTTCATGTGTTTCCAGGTCTCCTGGCTTTGAGTTAGTCTGAGTACCTCATGCTCATACATTTGCTTATGTGCCCTTACACCCATGGGCTTAGGTCATATGTCAGATGTGTTGCTACATGGAAGGTTTTGGCATTGGTACCCCAGCCAGATGTCCAGGTTATTTGGCAAGATAACCCAGTAGTACTGGAATATTGCAACAGTAATCAGTAGGACATCTACTGTTATGGTAAATTCATCCACAACTGTACTACATATAAATGGATCTATTCATCTGTCTATATATGTGTACAAAAGATATATAGGTGTATATATAGGGTCTATATTAGAACATCGAAGTTTCAAAACTTTGAATATTCAAACATCGACCCCTATTCAGGGAATGCTTACAACATCGAACATGCAGAACAGTGATTTTTTTCCTAGGGAAAAAATTTGCTATTTCAAAACACATACACACAACACAAGCACATCAAACAAACAGCAATCCACACACATACACCTAAAATCTTACATCTAACCCTACACTAAACTGTATATACACCACTAACTATCCACTTACCTTAACCTAAACCCTAACCCTAAGATCCGTCACTATCGCACATTCACCTCACCCACACCCTAACCCTAACTCACCTATCCTGCCCTAACCCTCACGTCCACACAATCGTACACTTACCTCACCCGTGCCCTAAAACTAACTCACCTAACCCTCACGCCCACACAGTCGCACACATACCTAACCCGTGCCCTAACCCTAACTCACCTAACCCGCGCCCAGTAGCACACTTACCTGAACCTGACCCGTAACTTTCCACCACAGCGCTGAAAATAGTGAAGTGACAAAAACGGACAACCAAATTCTTTCCCTAGGAAAAAATTTGGTTTTCTGTAGCTTTGCTATTTTTAGCGTTCGCTGAATAGGGATCGATATTAGAACATTCGAAATTTTGAAACTTCGATGTTCTAATATAGACCCCATTTTTCAATATTTTTGCAGGGGGGCAAACACTGTTAAAACCCCCACATCCCCTGCTAATTATAAATACCAACTCCAATGTCACACAATAGTGGGGAAAGGGCATAAGCCGTTCCCTAGTGTAACTCTAATTTTGTCAGTATTTTGTGTTCAGATAACTTTCAGTTTAGATATTTTTACTGCTGATCGTTTTATTGCAGATATTATGCTGTTTAGATCATTTTAGATACAATGGATTACATACAAGTTGTTGAAAGACAACTTGTAGTACAGGGGAAAAAAATGAGGTGATCGAATGGATCAGCTTTTTTTCTGTTCAAAATTGTGGTACAGTGGGGATTGGAGAATTTGCCCTTTCCCAGTGTAATGCAATCTCTGGATTTGTATATATAATTAAGAGGGACTGTAGTGGACAATGCAGGGGAGCTTGTACCCTTACAAAAGTAATATATATATATATATATATATATATATATTTATTTTCGATAGGCCGCTGTTCGACCAATTGAGCTGAATCAATTGCATTTCGACATTTTGAATTTTTGATGTATTGCCATACATCCGCGCATGCGCACACACACACACACACACACACACACACACACACACACACACACACACACACACACACACACACACACACACACACACACAAACGCACACACACACACCATTTATGGTAGTTAGTTATATGGTGGATGCAGTCGGTCTTGGCCCACTGCAAATTATAGATGTTGTGGACCTGAATCTCCAACCAGGTGTTTTATACATTTGAAACTTCTGCTAATTTAAACTTATCAAACTGTAAGTGAAGTATGATTCACCATAGGTCTGATGTAAGAGTACATGTTAAAGCACCTCCTTATGCTGCCCACAGTGAGACACTCCCAAAGCTATCAGTATAGTGAATTCCTTGAAAGGCTTGATAGGAAAAGAACCAAAGGCTGAGGTTTATAGTTTCATCCTGGTGACTACTGGCAGTCCCTAGACAGCCAAGTGGGGAGCTTCAGATGGTGGCAAGGCTCAAACAGCTCTTTCAAATAAACAGATACCAGGTAATGTAGAGATTGACAGGCAAGGGAAAGAACAATGTTGGCTTCAATGGATCTCTCTGAAAGCAAATACAAGCTGTGCAATACCGATGCTATATGGCAAAGAAATGAAGTACCCATCCCTAACCAGGTTGCGGAGTTCCACACTAGCTGTATTATATCAAACTCATAGCAATGAAGCCCCAGGTAAGGGGCATTATAATACTCCTTGTGTTTGAAATCATGAACCATGTTAAGCAAGTTCTCTAATGATACAGGATGTTATTTTTGAGAGATATTCCTCAGATGGCGAAAGAAGGGTCATGGCATTGCACACCTTGTAAATAAACTGCAAGCAATTTCCCATACAAATGACAAATGATGTTTAGGCAGGAGACTGGAAGAGGGCTTGACCCCACTCCTAAACCCTCACAAAACACAATGGATACCGTATAGCAATTCCAGCCAAGTTTATTGAATAACAAAGCATAACAGCTAGAGCATAAATGTAATCATCAAACTCAATGCAAACATTTGAAAGCTCAAATCATAAAGACAGCAGTAAATAACTATTGTGAGACCTCAGTATAATGAACAGACCACAAATGGGGCTGCATGACTGACAGCCTACACCAGTCAGCCTGTCTGAACCTCAAATCCAAGTGCCATAACCAATCACAGCATTCATGACAGCACAGTCCAACAGCCATGAACCTATTCAACAAGCCCATAAAAGGAAACAGGGAATGGAAAGGAGGGAAGGCCATATGACAACCACCCACCAGACTGCCCTTTCCTTTGGAGCCTGTTTTTTCCACTTTCCTGGCCACAGTTATCTAAAAAAAAATAAATTAAGGAACTTATACAACAGTAGAATGGAACACATTCAAATCTCCACACATGCCCCACCTAGACCATGCTAGGTACACACTATCTCCCTCATCTTATCCTTTCTCTCTTCCTTGCTTTTTTAATAAATCCACCCACAACCTAACTTAAACATAGCAACTCTTGTAAAAAAAATATGCTAACTGAAAATTAAATAGATCCAGGCCAATGTCACACAGTTTTAACCCATCCTTCCTGTACCAGACTGGATCCTTGTCAAGAAAACCTCCATTACTCCAGGATATGGACTCCCAGATCATAAGCTTCCCTGGTCATCCTATGATTTCTATATTTTAAGCTATTTCCAAAACTGCCACTTTCATCTCCCCTTCCCAGTCTAATAATGGCACTATCGCAGACCACCACTGCATTAAAGAACAACTGTGCAGTAAAACCAAATCTCTCAGCATCCCATATAACAGCCTCTGCTTTGGCATTTTAACAGTAGCTGACCTACTTCATCAAGTAACTGATAAAGAGTCAGAAACATCTGATCCCACATCATTCCTTTAAATTTATTCTGTACCATGTCTCAACTGCCAGGATATAGGCCAAAACAAATGTGTCCTCACTTGACCGCCCAAAATATAAACGAATGGCGCAAAATCAACATACATCTTGCATCTGTGGAAAAGAAAAGAAAACAAAATGATGAAAGGTACAGTAATAACATTCAGCTCCAACTCCTCAATACTCAGAGATCATTATCTAATGTAACCCAGAAATGTTTTGGAAGACTATCTGCCCATCCTTTGAATCATGTCAACAGACTGACTCTCCTTGGCTAAATCAGACGCTCGCCTATTAAAAAAGGAATGAGATGAATAAAAATGTTCATACAGACCTTGAGTGGCCAAGACACTGCACAACAAGCAGTCCAAACCCTAAGGGCCAGTGATACCCCTCAGGGAACACAAATACTAACTTATCTTCCACCCATACTAGTAGTCCCCCAGTTTATAAGAATCAATGGAACTAGGCAAAAATAGAGAAAGTACTGGTGAGGATTCGTTATCCAGTATCACCCAATACATTTTACACTTCTGGTCTTACATCCCACATTACGCCTAACACTGCATCAGCCAGAATACTCAGATTTCTCCCATATCAGAGAGCCAAACACTTCACTAATCTGTAATGCACCCGCATGCAACCAGGCTAACATTGCGGCTCACAAGGAGTATGTGGGGTAATCCAGCACTATTCCGTGAACACCCCTTACAATGACCATTAAAAATTCACCTGAATGTGATGCCAAGTGTCCCTAGCAGAACTTCTTAATCTGTCCAGCCTCAGCAATCTAACAATCAGCCAGTGCTTAGTAACGTCTCACACACCTACCACTTAAATAACAAAACCAGATCTGCTATGTGAGCCATGATTGTCTTTGTAGCCTCGCCTTTCACCAGACTAGTCCCTACATAATATGCCAAGTAACCAAGTTCTCTCACCCCATGATAAATTCCTGTGAAACAACAAGAAAGCCTGGAGCACTACACTATAAGCTTTCATAGTGCTGGGTGCTCAAGATTTCCAGCCACCCCCACCCTGCTACTCCTTGCCAATCACCTGCATTTTTCCAGAATGTATGCAGGATATGCCTGTGCTTCTGGGGCACAATGATGAAACTTCAGGATCTGTAAATAAGAAAGATTGTCAGCTAAAATATCATTTTAACTGAAGATATATTCAACAGTAAATTATACATTTATGAAAGGCTATATAAAACCATTAACCTTAGTAAAGACTGTACTGATTTCAGTCTGGAAAACTTCTTGGCAAAGGCCTTCACCAGTGCCTGATTATCAGCAACAAAAATTACATTTTTGTTGCTTATCTCATCCTGACACAAATTGCAGGCACCCAGATGAACTTCAGCTCCGGCAAAACAATATCACTTCTTCATCTTGTGGCCAATTGATAGGCCAAGGTGTGGATAAACACTTCCCCTAAATGCAAGCAACCATACAGCCCTGATGTTCTAGTGGTCAGGATTGGTGATCTCATCATTCTGTAACCTCCAGCCATATCAGTACACAACTGCCATGTGCCTAGTGACACTCATTCATTCTGCCAAATGGATGCCTCATTCAAATCCACTGAGGAAATGGCCCACAATTAGGCATCCTCTTTCACCCTCCGAGTTATCCTCACTCTGTGGTGTTTTGATGCCCTCCCCTTGGTATATTATCAAGAGATCTCTTAAGCACCCTCTCAGGGGTAACTGCTCTGCATTCAAAATTGAGAAGCCCAAGGATTTCCATTACCTCCGTAAACCTCATCGTCTTGGCAATCATACATTCCCCATTGATTTTCTGAATCTCAGTCAGTCCAGTTTAGGCTGCAGCAATTTGAATGACAAGAACACAACATTAAACGCCAGACCCAGAAATACAAAAGGCTTTACCAGATTTTTTCCATATTTTCATATGCCAGTGACACCCCATACTACTAGAGAAACTCAAGAAACCTATCAAACTTTCCTTGGTACTCCAGTAACTATTCACCCACATTCAAAAATGATTAAGGTAATGAATTGTCCATTGGTTAGGAACTCTCTCCTGCCAACAGCAATAAAGGGGCATACTGAAAATTTCAAATGTGGCACATGATAGAGCACAGTCCATTGTCTTTAAGTAAACTTGCCCCACAAGCTGCATATCTAACAAATGCCATTCTTCATAAAATGGAAGCAGTCTAAAGGCTGCACCAGCCATGAGTCACTACGTGGCCTAAAAATTTTGACCATGTCATCCAAGGACACATGTTGCTCATGGACTTCCCACATATAAATGTTGTTATTCACAGAGGCGCCTAGAAAAAAGGACAAATAATGAATCATATGGTGTAACTCTGTCTTTGGAGAGAAACAAGACCAATGGGTAAATTCTGAAAGCCTCAAAGGGGGTGGGGGCATCTGAAATAGACTATCTAAGCTCCCTTCTTTGACCTATTTGTCCAGCAACTTCTTCACAATTTCTACTTTACTTCAAATAAACTTAAATTCTTACATGTTCTACATTTTAACTACTAATGATTTGTTGGAAACCCCCTATAAATCCTTGCAACAGCTAAAGCATCACCTCCTGATCAGGATTATCCTTTAACAATTTGACCAAAATATCTGGCCTAATGGGTAAATGCATAATTCTACTTCTAATGAAAGTCTTGGAAGGAATTACCCTCTCCAATACCCCAAAATACCCCCTCCTATGTACAGCCTGTTCCACAGAGTTACCCAATCACTCTAAGTCTTGAGATGACCTAGAAGCCAACTTTCAGGCACTGGTGCCCTCTTAGGATAAACATTTTGTAGCTGGTTAAACACCTGCGTAGTGCCAACACATATGCAGAAATCTACAGTCTGGCTAAGCACACGTATCTATATTAAAGGTCCCACAAGCCTTTGGTCTGATCCTTAAATCATCCCCACTCCCTGAAACTGACAGTCTCAGCCTTTCAGTTATCATACACAGCATTGTATTATCATGCCACTCCTTCCATTTGAATGATTTCTTGACAGCTCTCAGCTTCTAATACCTGTTATCATACTATAGCCACTCTGCCCCCAAGTCTGTCAGCTTCCCTCAAAGCCACAAAACAGATTGATAATGGCAGTGCCTGCTCTGGCTCCCTTTCAGTAACTACCTGCATAAAATGATTGAAGCCAGGCACCCAAATGTCCCAAGTCCTAGTTCTGCTAGTCTCCATCTTGCCTAAAACTGCTAATGCCAACATCAGGTCATTAGCGGCCGTTACTTTGACTTCCATAATACTCTGTAACCTGCTAATGTTCATGACATGACAAAGGTCAGTGTATTCCCTACACAGATTTTTTTTAACTGTCATGGGGAAATGAGGAGTAATCAAAACACCTTTTTGTCTGCAAGTTAAATTCTGCAATTCACGTGCCCATAACCCACAGCTATCAGGGCCCCTTGATACAGTGTTCCAGCTGTACTCATGAGGAAAATAATAAGTGGGAGGTGTGGAAAAGATACACATCTAGGATCTGGCACATCTGTGACACTCTGTCCAACAGCTTCCCCAATCTCTGCCCCAACACTCTCT
The DNA here is from genome assembly GCF_019279795.1 of Protopterus annectens. Taxonomy (NCBI): domain Eukaryota; kingdom Metazoa; phylum Chordata; order Ceratodontiformes; family Protopteridae; genus Protopterus; species Protopterus annectens. The sequence continues at coordinate 1,242,430,866 of NC_056743.1, forward strand.
CCAATCTCCAAACTACCTGACTGCTGTCTACTGAGCAAACCCATCTCAGTTGCTATCTCACAAAATCTAGACCTCTCTTCTGGTTTAATCCCTCAAAAAAACTTACAAAATAATCATCAATTGACTGGCTTTGCACATTGCCCTCATTATGGCCAATGCATTCCTCCTCCTACCTGGAGTAGACACCAGGGGCTGCCTTTCTACCTGCATGGCTGTTATGTCAACTTTACCTTCCTCAGTGCCACTTCTTCCTCATTTGATACTGTGCCAGCTGACTGACTTTGACCACTCTTCACCTGATTTTGTGGGGTGGATTCTGCTGTGTCAAGACCCTCTGTAGCAAACCCTTCAAAGAATCCCACTGCTTGTGTTGCAATGTCACTCCATCTTCTTTTAATCTCATCTGGCACTGCCATGGTGTATCTGAACAGAAAACAAGCATGTCAAAACAGAATTATCCATTTTATCCCCATAAATGCCTAAACAAAGGAGAAAAAGAAGAAGGGAGGGAGGGACAGAAGAAGGGGGATGATATGAAAGGCAGAAGGCAAGGTAGGACAGCTCCCAAGCAACCATATTCAGAAGTAAATATCAAATACATACCGTAGGCCTCTGTAAAAATTTTAACTTATTTTGATTATATTTTTGACTACCACTGAATCCCTGTAGCAATGTCCATCCCAGCTATACTCAGGCTTACTGCAATCAATTCACCCCAACAAATACCTGATGGGTACAACAATACAATCCCATCACTTGTGCCAAAAGAAGAACTCACAACCTTTGGACTATTAAAACTAGGCCCTCTTCTCTCTGCTGGGCTACAATTAACTCTGGCCCCTATGGTACTAACCTTCCTCCAGAAAGCTGGCAAGCCCACTACATCCCCCATGCTTCATGCTCCTTCAGTATATATATATATATATATATATATATATATATATATATATATATATATATATATATATATACACACACACACACACACACACAGTATTTATTTTCTACCTTTCATATACCTATATAGAAAATATTTATTTGTTTATTTATTTATTTATTTATTTTAATGTTATTTTAACAGGCCTGCAGAGAACCCGACTAGTCATGCCATCTGAATTACAGCCAGAGGACCAAAGACCTAGGACCTACAGTCTCCAAGATTTTTTTTAACAGCCTAAAGGATATGCCCCAAATCCTTCTGGTGTCTTTAGCATCAGAAAACTCAACCAAAACAACTTTTATTAATCCAAAAATTGAGTCAATTCTGAAGCATAAAACCCACATCACCTCTATGAGAAAGGCAGATCCATATATCTGCCCCTCTCCAGATCATCAGACCATCTCCCCTAGACACCTACCAACTCTCCCAATAACTCATCAACATAATGGCCAAGTTATGAAGCTCGGACCCCAACAACCAGGTGTGGGGAGCATTGCCTCAACTGGACATGACAGTATTAACTTCCTTACATAGTTCCACCATGATGTTTAGTTCCTCCTTGAGTTTGCCTCATATCAGCATCTGAACTGGCCTCTTTTAAACAACCAGATCTGGAATCAGCACCCAGGCTAGTCAACTCTGAATCTGCTTCACTTCAATGGACCATCAAGTAGTAACTTTAACACAGTTGGTGATGGCCACTGGTGAGCCAACTAGAGAAATACATAGGCAGCCACATATTCTAGGGGTCATTCACATATATTCCTTGGATATCCAAAATTTGCAGTGTTCATTTTTTGGTAAGTTCCCAATCTAATAATACACAGATTTTTTTTTTTTTGCATGATACTGAATGATCACCTTTTGGTAATATTTCCAACTTATTAAAGCAGAGGTTTTCTACCATGCTGCTTTCCAGCTTGTTGGTCAGTGGAAGGTTGTTGAGTTTGTAACATGGTCTGTATTATTTTAGCTGATGTTCGCTGCTGATGTCTCTCACTGTAAGTGGGGTGTAATGGCCTCATACCCATGTGATTAAATGACAGAAACAGGGCAAGTACACCTGGAGTCACTTGCATATATTCCTCGGATATCTGAAACATAGTGTTCATTGTCTGGTAAGGTCCCAATCTAACAATGCAGAGATTTTGAACATAATGCTGAGTAAAGTTTCAAGACTAATAATACGGAGCTTTCCAGCATGTTGCTTTATAACTGATTCTTTAGCATGGCATGTATTATATTAGCTATTGGCCTTATCATTTAATGGGGTTAGTGACCACACTCCAGAAACAGGGCCACCACACTGGCTGCCTGGGAGGATCTATTTATCTCTAGTGGTCTTGTCCTTCTACATGACTGGACAAGCTCAGAGCCTGGTTATAGCTGGTCCAAGGGGTAAAGATCAGCCACAATCTGATCATTTCTTTATCATGTATATAACTGATTCCCCAGCCATATAAGTGATGGCCTTATAAACAAAAGGGGCTTCCCATTTCTTTATACCAAGGGACGGGTTATTTTCCATTTAGGTGGTGCGAGAAATCTAGGAAGAGTAAATGAGATTTTGGGGGAGAAACCCACATATGGTTTAGGTAGCAGGAAGGTGTTTTTGGCAGCAGGAGTCCCCCTGGACATTAATGGAGGTTATATAGTTAGATCCATTTGGTTATATAATGCTATGCTAAGACCAGTTTGGCTGGCTAAGCTATTAGTTTTCATTTAATTTAGCATCTTAGGACTAGATGACCATGCAGCCTGTAATGCCAGGCTTTATGTCCCTGGGGTGCTGGACTCATTGGTCATGCACAGTGGACATGATGCACCGATCCCCATTGGTCAGACCTCTCCTTTTGACTGGAGAGACTGGGCCCAGGTTCCAACTAGACCAGCCTGACCATCACATATTCAAGCAGTTTGCCAGCCACAGTCAGGAGGGATCTGATCCAAAAGGGCCACCTGTACCCCTCTGAAATTTTAGTAGACATCCTAGTGGCATGGGTTCTCTTAGACTTTGGGGTGGGTTATTGGATTAACCTTTTGGGATTGGATTCTCTAATTCTCCATCTAGATGCAATAGTTAAGTTTGGCACAGGCACAGCAGCATGGATTGCCATAAGCCAGGCTTCTCTTGGTGCTTAGGACACCCCAGGCTCTGGCTTGGTTTTTGATTTCTGACACAATGAGGTCAGCTGAGGCAGCCCAGTCTGGCTGGGTCAGTTCCTGGTGGCCTTTTCTTTATTATGAAAAGGAAGGATCTGCTGGATACTTTTCAAGTAAAGAATAATTTCTGAATGGGATCTAACAGTTTTAGTATCCTTCCAGAGCATTAGCATCGGCTTGTGGGGTAGGACTTCCCAAACATTCCCCAGCACTGGCCTATCCGTAGGCAAGGCTACCTCAAGCATGGATTTTTGGCTTGGCCCATTTTGATGTGGCAGTATAGTCCCCATTGTAACAGTCTTCAACAATCCTGAACCCTGGTACCTTCTGATTTACTGGTGGGCCACTTTTCATATTGGTCTCTTGTAAACATAAGTGACTGAATAAGGGAGCATCAGTCCTTTCCATGGAACCGTTTAGACCCATAATGCACTGATGACTCATCATATTTTACAATTATTTAAGACTTTGGCTAACACCATGGCCATGTGAACTATGCTGCCATACTACACCACCAGTCCATCCCCGCTACTAATGGGCAGGTTTCAGGGGGCCAAACAATTGGCCAGCTACATGTCTGCAGAGCCATGCACCCCCCCATCTTGGCTGACCTAGCCCCGTGCTGCTAGTTTTTAGGATATTGGACTAGGAACATTTTAAGATAACCATATCCCATTCAAATTTATAGCCTGATAACATATGGAGTACTGGTGGGGTCATGACCAAGTCATTTTTGGGGATGGTCCCTGTCAACAATCCTTTTAAGTTAAATGTATCCATTGAATAATGTTATAAAAAGAAGACTACCCTTATGTTATTTTAAAAGGTACTATTATTTTATTCCCACCAAAATTTTAAGATTTCAGCTTCTCATACAACCACATGGTCAACACAAGCAAACCACCCTGACAGTACACCCCCACTCCTAATGGGCAGATTTTAGGTGGCCTCATTATCCAACAAGCACATTGATGCCGCATGTTTAGCTAATTATGAGTGGGCTTTTTTTTTTAAAAACAGCCACATGCTCTTTACCCTGGTCGGTTTTTTTTGTCTGATGTCATACAATGCTCTTTCAATCAGCAACAGTCCTTCCCCTGGGGTAATGTAGGTACGATTTGTTCCAATGAAGAGCTTCTCATGCATACCTCTACATGGTATGCAGAGCCAGCTGACTCATACAGATGGATCCTGTGGTTTTTCTACCAGGTTAAGTAATCACAGATCTGCACATCCACTTAGCCTCTATGGTCAGGCACCCACAACCAACAGGATCTGCTCATCTATAACATTTACGTCTAGGTTTTCTCACATCAGCTTTTTACTACTTGATTTTTATAGCAGTCTTAGAACATTTTTGTCTAGATAATACACACATACTCCCTAATGTAAAAAAAAAAAATCTGAAAAAAAATGAATAGTCTTTCCAACACACAAGCACACACTCCCACAGTAATAGAGATACAAATCATTTGAAAAATCAATGTTGTTTCAATTAATGTAAATTTAAGATGCTTACATTTCTTGTATTGGTATTTATGGCTGGAATTAATCCACAGAATGACAGTGAAACCCAGTTATTGACTATAAAGGTACATGATGGATCTGGCAAAGCACAAGGTGAAATCAACATAGAATCTCTTTTTAGACGTCCCTTTACTGTTATGGACTTAATGATAGCTATTTGTATCCTTGTTGAAATAACTATCTTAAGACAAAACACTGGTGTAGAATTGTAATGATCATCAGGGTATGTGAAAAAGTAGAATGATACCTTTTGTGAGATATTTAGATTTTTATTTAACCCTACCGATTACTGCTTCTTTATCCACAGATGGCAGACAAAGAGAGAAGCAGGGATGGAGTACAACCAGGGTTGCCAGATTTCCAGCAACCCAGGTAGGGACAAAAAGAAAAAAAGAAGGTCTCTCACGAAGTGAAGACCAAAAAAAAAAAGGTCTTCGGCGCCAAGTTCGCCAACTGAAGAAAAAAAAAGGTCTTTAAAGGAACCATCACACAACCTCTACTCTTTGCATTCTTTATTAATGACCTAAATGATCTGCCTGACCTCAATTTCATAATGTGTACTGATGATTTGCTACTATTAGACTCCAATACCACTGCTAGCAATCTCCAAACCAAACTTCATTCTCTAAAAGCTGTATCTGGACACACAATAATAAACTGGTAATAAACCTAAAAACTTAATAATGTAATGGTGTTAAATCATACTCAAAAACTTCAAAACCTTTCTCCACCAGTCTTAAAAAGCAATACAAGTAATATAATTCCACAGATTACAGAGGAAACTTATCTAGGTACCACTTTGGACCACTCCTTAACTTTCCACCAGCCCACTAAGCATTCACTAGAACCCTGACAAAATTAAACTGTGCCATAAGCTCTCTCACCTCCTTTATAATTCAGCATGCTCTAACATCATAAGACATGCTCTTAAGCCCAAACCTGAATACGGCCTACTACTGCTAACTCTCTATTCAAGCTCAAACATCCATAAAATATAAATGATCAAAAACAAAGTATAAAGATTTGTCACACTTGCAAATACCCATAAACATCACTGTGACCTATTAAAAGGAATCAAACTGCTTCAACTAAATAGCAGAGTAACACTTCTACTTAGCTTTCTACCATTTAAAATAATCAATCAGGGCTAATGTCTAAAACAAAACTACTTGTAAGAGATCAAAATGACTCCCTAAGAGACAATCACGATGAAGCAATTACTCTAATCAGGCCACATTTCAAAATGTCCATCACAGAAATGGCACATACAAAATTAGGTCTTGCTACATGGACTCACCTTCATGCAGAAGTCAGAAGCCAACACACAGTCTCTGAGAGCAAACTGAAGAAGCACGGACATAAAGGTCTTCGGCGCCAAGTTCGCCAACTGAAGACCAAAAAAAAAAAAAAAAGGTCTTTAATGCGGAACATAGTTCCGCATTAAAGAACTGAGCAACTAAGCTCACTCTGCCTGCAATAAACACTGAGCTTCTCGTGTTTAATGCATTGCAGTTCCGCATTAAACACGAGAAGCTCCGTGTTTAGCGCTTTTTGATTGGCCCGTATACCGGCATATGGGCCAATCAAAAATCACTAAACACGGAGCTTCTCGTGTTTAATGCGGAACACAAGAAGCTCCGTGTTTAGCAATTTTTGATTGGCCCGTATGCCAGGTATACGGGTCAATCAAAAAAAAAAAAAAAACAAACAAAGTGGAGGCTGGCCGGGATTTAAACCGGCAGGGCGGGACTCGGGATCAGGCTACTGATCTCGGGACAGTCCCGCCCAAATAGGGACGTCTGGCAACCCTGAGTACAACAATGGATCACTCCATTCTGAGTCCATTCCCAGCAACAAGGCATCTACTGGTCCCTGCCTCCCTCTGTGTTCAATCAGGTTAGGATACCTTCTAATCTCCACCCCTCTTGATTGCTAAGATTCTGTATATAAGTAACAGTACTGATTTGAAAAACTCACATAGCAGTGCTTATCCATCCTTTCTTAATAATAAAAAGAGCTAAGCATTTGAACTCTGATTGAGGCTTCCCAATGATTTTTTTCCTTTTTCCTTTTCTTTGATACCAATTCAGTTTTCTGAATAGCATACACCTGAATGCTTAGAATAAAAAGTTATGGTACAACTTGAGGTGGCTGTAGTAGTAGCCAGGAATCATCCTTATATTCTTTTGCTTGTTCTCCTTGGATTACTGAGTCTCAGGATTGATCTGTCCCTTGGCCTTTCACAGGAGGTTTTTGGACTTGCTTCATCAAAGATATTTCTGCAAAGATGGCAATGTGAACTGCATACATGCAGCATTTGTGGGAGAACATTCCACTGAAGTTGTTCAACTCATTGAAGAGTACAATCTTTGGTATATTGCAGAACTTTCACTTTTTTTTTATTACTGTATCAAAGCTAGGGAAAGGGAGTACAGGCCAAAGACAGTAGAGCACTATATGTCTGGTCAGAAGTGACCAGACAAACTTGCATCAAGTTATTTCAGACTGGTATGTAAGAAAGCTGTGCCACAGTAGAAAACATTTTTCAAAGACATGTTTCACTGTCTACATTTAAGGTAGTACATATCTTGGATCTCTACCCACTACTACTAATATTTTTTTTTGTGATCAATGTTTATTTACAGAGCATTTAAAAGGTATGACAGATGACCCCAGTTTTCAGTAGTATGCTTACAAAACTGCAGCCCAGCCTCCTCAAAGGAAAGTCACTTTACCACTAATGAGTGGTAGAGGAGCCCCGAAATTGCACTTTTCTGTCTTGAATTTGTCACAAAGCACCACATGTGGCTGCCTGTTTCAGCTGCAGACATAGAGGGAGTGTTTACCATGCTCATTGACCTATTAAAAGACAACACAAAAACTGTTTGAGGGCAATATTAAACTACTAATGCAAAACTTTGATAACACTTTCTGCAACTGATGCCTAAAGTTTTGTATTTTGAATCATTTCCAAGAAAATGCTGTCATTGTGTCACTATTTGCTGTGAGAGGTGAATTTTTTATTGTCTACATGTACTATTTAACTTCTGTTCCCTTCTCAAATAAAAGTCACCTAGCCTATGGAATAAGTTACCACTTCATATTAAACAAAGTAGTACTTTGGATACCTTTAGGGCAAGCCTTGATAACTGGATGAGTAGACATAAATTTAAACCATGGTTATCTTGTACAACCCTGCTCGATTTGGGAGGTGAGCACTATTAACTGCTTGCAGACTCTGCTTAAAGGTGCATATTGTAGATATATTATGGTCTCTGTGATTTCCTGCCTAGTATGTTCCTTTGTTTCTATGTATAGCTAATGTCAGTAGTTTTTTAATTGGTGTATAAAGTTGAAAATGCATTTGTAAACAAGTATATAAAAATGCTCATTTTTTGTAGTACTGCAGACAAAATACATACTTATCATTAATTTATGGTATGAAATGCGTGTCTGTGAGGTGAATAATTAATAAATGTACTTTTTTGTGTCTCCAGGATATGATTTCTATAAATATTTGCAAAATAATAATCCTTTTTCCTCAACAAAAGACTTGTAGTAGGCATTCACATTTGCTAAGGCTTTTCAGCAATTTCTCCACAATTTCCCAGAAAGTTTTGCAATTTTGGCACCGTTTTTCTGCAATTTCCAATTGCCCTCATGAGAACACTTGTGAAGCTCTTGCCATACCCAGATACAGATGTCAAATTTGAGAATGCCGATACAAAACTGACAGAATTTACTTGCATTATGAAAAAGAACTGGTATTGTGGAAGCTCTATTATACAATGACTGGTCATTAGCATTCCAAAATGAGCACACTGATTTGTCAGCCTAACCAGCATGCCTGTTGTAAATCTCAACATATACCAATGGAAAAATGTCCAGATGCCCAGACTTTTTTTTTACATTAATATATGCCATAAAAATTTCACTTTCTTTCCCTTAAAAAAAAAATAAATAAATACATTTGCAAAACCAGACACTTGATACCAATGAGAGAGATGGGACAGACAAAAATAAAAGAATAATCAGGTACGTTATGAAAAGGTAGAGAAACCTACCTGATTATCCTTTTATTGTATATGTCCCGTCTCGCCCGTACCTTCAAAATGTCCCAGTATCTTAAAAAAAAAAACAGTAACAGAGATCTTCCTTTCTCCATTGCTTCCTATATACAGCTCCCGTCACACAGCACTGATGTACTGCATAAGCAGGGGAGCGAAAGTCTCATATGCATGCGCAGTACATCAAAAAAAGCATTGGGATATCCTGGGAAAGTGAAAGAACACCACAGAGCTGTCATACAATGACATTATTTAAGAAAAGTAATTATTTTCTTAAATAATGTCATTGTATAATAGCAATAACTGACTCCATGGTATGATATATTGAAGATTTACCCACATTTGTCTTTGTTTATCATGTGACCTTCACCCTCTTGATTAAACCACACCACCCATGGGTAAATCTTCAATATACCACACTGACATCATCGGTTATTACAACAGTAACTGAGTCGAAAGTTGCGAATGGCAGGATGTCCTATATATGTTGAACATGTTTAGTTGTAAAAGGGATAAAAGAGTGCAAATGCAGAAAAAAACAACATGTAAAGAATCACCTCCTGTTACTTTAAATGAGTTCTGGAATGGTATAGTGCTAAACTTTGAAGTCCTGATGAAGCAATTATGAAAATAAATGAGATTTACCAAATGCCAATGGAGGGAAAATTAGAAAGAAAGTGCTGAACTGAGAGATGCTGATACTACTGGAGAAATAAAAGATGAATGGGAAAAGAAATCTGATTCATCTGAGAAAAGAAGATTATGTATGTATGCAGTCCATAGAACAAGATGGTTGGATGGACTGCAAAGTTCGTTGTGAAAATATAAACTGGGAATTAATAGAGTTTTTCTTCAATGCAGGCTATTGAAACATTTATGCCAGTCAACAGATATGGAGGCTAAAGCTGGTTTAATCCTAGTAAAAGACAGTATTCAAGTTTTCTGAAAGTAGTCTTAGCAACTATAAAGTGCACTTGTATAACTAAATTTACCAGTACAGTAGAGGATTGAATGATTAAAGTTTCAGTACCCTAAGCTATATGAGCTATATCCTGCCAAAAATACAGCAGTCGGCCAGTTCCACACCTTGAAGGAAACCTTTCATGTCTCCAAACCATTAGACAACTTGAGGTGAGCTGACGTAAAGACAGGTTTGGGCTGTAAGATATTTAGAGCTTTCATCCCAACTGAGAGAGAGAGGCTAAGCCCTGAAAAGAATTTACTAGGAAAAGCAAATACATGTCCTCATCCTGGAAAAAAAAAATCAACAAAAAACAAGGAGGAATGAAGGGAGGAAGCAGGTACTGCAGCAGTGATCAATCGAACATCTATTGTTATGGTACATTTACTTACACAACTGTACTAAGCTCATCATATAGATCACAGCCTAAACTCTATGGGGAGATTACCATAGCTTAGAACATTTGGGATGTGGACGGGTCCAGGAGACTCTGGACAATGGCCATAGCTTAGAACATTTGGGAGGTGAAAGGGTCAAGGAGAACTTAGAGAATGATCCTAACAAAGCCTGACCTCATCATGGAAAATGAATCTAGCTAGTTGTGTTTCATGAAAGTGTGTACATAAGACCAATATGCTGCTAGTAGAATACTTCTAGAGTCCAACCCTTTCCAAAAAGCCATAGATGAAGCCAAAGGCCTGGTAGAGTGGGACTTGTCCCTGCTTGGAATAGTTGTGTTGAGGTGAGACTAACAAAAGGTAATAATCTCAACCATTTGGAAATAGTCTGCTTTGACACAGGTTGTCCCTTCTTCTTACCTTCACAAGAAATGAACAACTGATCGGAAGTTCTGAAAGACTTTGTTCTAGCAAGATAGTACCTGAGTTGTCTGTGGAGATCCAAGGCATGAAGCATCCTTTCTCCTTCATTGTTGTGTTTAGGAAAGAACATAGTGAGATGGATAGAATGGATTAACATAAACTTAGATACCACTTTAGGCATATTAGAAGATTCATTTTTAAAGAAACCCTTTCTCTATGGAAAATGAGATAGGGATGACCCACCATAAGAGCCTGCAACTCAGACACCTTTTGGCAGAGGTCAGAGCAATGAGTCAAACAGTTTTCCATGTTAAGAATTTCAAGGCAGCCAAATGAGCTGGTTCAAATGGAGCAAGTGTTAGCTTCTCTAACACAAAAATAAGATCCCAAGGAGGAAACATTTTTTTTTCTTGGCTGTCTCTTATGCACCCCCTTCAAATGCATTTTGACATGAAAATGCATTGAAAGAGGTGAATCCATGGGCAGACATGCCGAAATGGCTGACAAATGAAAACTGATTGAAGAATAGTACAGGCCATAGAGTAGTAACACACAAATATTGCAAAACCGTAGAAACACTAGCCCCAAACGGGAGCTGTTTCTTCTGTTGGCATCAACTAGAAAAAAAAACCTTTTCAGTTTGCTTATACATGATATTCTAGTAGAAGGCTTTCTTGTCTCCACTAGTACCTGCTGCATGTCTTCAGTAAACAGGTGCCTAAAAGGTATTAAGACACTGTCATCCATGCAGTCAGTTGTAGTTGTTTGGAGTTGTAATGTATCAAATATCCCTGTTCTTGTGTGAGTAGATCGAGTTTGTGAGGAAGCTTGTGGCAATTGCCCCTGGTTAATTCCAAAAAAAGGAGACGCACTGTTGCTGTGCCAGAAGGGAGTCACCACGATGATCCTGGGGGATTCCTTCTGAATCTTCAGAAGTATACTGGATAGCAGTGTTAAGTGTGGAGAAACAAATAGGAGCATATCTGTCTAAGGAAAATAAAAGGTATCTTTCTCCTAGACCTCAGTCAGAAGGTAAAAAGGTCAACTTGAGGAGCTCCCCACTGATAGATCCAATTCTGGAATACCCCTGATCTAGTAATATCTTTCGGCTTTTGCCGGTTAGGAGTCACCACAGTGGAACTCTGGTCCGCTCATGATTGGCAATGGATTTTTATGGTGCTGAGTTGCCAGCCCGGCACTCAACCTTCAAAGAAGGTACACCCATTCACGCTTGCACCTACCTGCATGTCTTTAACGTCACTCGACTGTGGGGAGGACATGCAGATTCCGCACAGAAGTTGCTCCAGCTGAGAAATGAATGGGAGAACCTCTTGCTGTGAGGTCACAATGCTAACCGCTGCACCACCACGGCATGATCAGAATACCCCTGATCTAATTTCCATTTTTAAGCGGCTGTCTTTGTTATGCTTAGCTTGTCTGCTTCACAGTTTTGCTCTGAAAGAATGTAAGATGCCTGTAGTGTGAGATTGTGCTGTAAAGCTATACCCCAACTAAAATGGGTAGTCTGCATAGGGGATAAGATCTGGTCCCCCTTTGTTTGTGTATGTACCACATCACTGTGCTGATCTCAGCTGACTAAAATACAGCTTTTTGACTGTAACCACTTAAAGAGCTCCTGGGAAACAGAGATGAATCAGGGAGTGGAGTGCGTTGATAAAAGCTAGCATCTTTTTTATGTTTATCTGCTTTTCTCTCTTTTTGTTGTCCCAGAGACCTTGTACTTTTATACTCTTGATAGTGCTTCCCAAGCAAAGTCTGAAGGGAAGAAGGGGAGACCTGGATTCAGGGTTATTAGCTGTCTCCATCAAGCAATCTCGCTTTTCACAAGCACCACAACCACAATTTCAAAATATAAGAGATGTTGGGATCAAAGAGACTTCAGATACCATTGTATCTTTCTCATTTAGAGCCTCACAAGAAATATGATAAGAATCATGGATGCCATAAGACCCAGAATCGTGAGATATTCCCTCACAATGATCAATGTCTGAGGGGTAATACCTTGTAATATATCTAAACATAGATCTATTTGTTCTTGTGTAAAAAAGGTATTTGTACTGAGGTGTCTGGCAGACACCCTAGGAGCAAAATCCTGTGTGACAGAGTCAAAAAAGACTTATGAATATTACCCTGGAATCCCAGCCTGTGTAAGAGATCTCTTACCCAAGTGAGAAATTGCTGACAATTTGAAAAAGAATCTACAAAGATAAACATGATTTCTAAATATGGAGAAATTTGGATACACTGTAGCCTGCAATGGGCTACGACAGAAACTTGGCACATTGTGAACACTTAAGGCAGAGAACTGATAATGTGATCCAAACCCACAGACATTAAGAAACACCTGAAATGTGAATGACTTGGAATGAAATAATAAGCATATTTTAAATCTAAGGTTACTAAAAGAAAAATCAAACATAGAATGACACATATCAGGTTGTAAAATGAAATCATTTTGAACGGGGCATTATCACAAACTGTTTTAAGAAAGAAGGAAAGATTTAGAACCAGTCTCAATGCATTTTCTTTCTTTAGCACTAAAAGCATTCTTGATTAGAATCATTTTCCTATAGGGAAGGATAACTGCTTCTATTACCTCCTGAGACAGCATGTTCTGTAGGACAGAATGAAGCAAAATGCTTTGGTCTGATGGAAGTGGTAGATTTCTCTGGAAAGGAGGAACTTCTTCTAACTGCCACTTGTATCCTTGCTGAATCAGCCTCAGAAACCATTTGTCTAACATAGTTTATTGCAAAAGACAGAAATGAAGATTCAGATTTTCTGGAAGGGATAAAGGACTGCCAGGGTGGGGTTGGAGGACAAACTCCCTTATACAGTCAGTATGTCTTATTTGACTGCCCTTTGTCTTGAAGGGGTCCTGTTTTCCTTTTGGAACCTCCATGCAGTTGCTTTTCAGACATCTGTTTACCAGCATTCTGATGAGAATAATTATTTAGATTTTTGCAAAGCTGGATAAAGGAGCAGAAAATCCCTTTGAAAAGTATGAGAATGTGGGGTGAAAATTCTGATAGATTTTTTGAATCAGCTTACCTGTTTTATCACATTTTTAATAACTTCTGCATCAAAGAGAATTTAAAATCTAATTTTTTACATCTTCTGGGAGGTTCTGAAAAGATTATTAGGCAAACTTCCTCAACATAGTACCGGTGGCAACAGCCCTGGATGTAGTATATACAGAGTCATAAACAAACTTTAAACAATGAGTAGTGACCTGAGAAACAGAAGAAACTAAACCACTCAAAGCAGATTTTTCATCCCAAGAGGGAACTGCAGATAAAACATTCCACATATTTTCACAATTAAAATAATCTTTAGCATGGGTCTAACAACTTAAAGTTCTAAAAATCAAAGTTGCAGAAGCATACACTTTTTTCCCCAAACTTAGCAATAGCTTTCCCATCCTTGTCTGATGGAGAAGGAATAGAATTTAAAAAAAAAATTGGCAGCAACTGTATTAACTAAAGCTATAACTGTTGGGTCAGGACTGGGATGAGTGCACAAAAATGTGAAAGAATGAGGAATTTTGTGCATTCTATCTTCTTTCTTTAGTGTAGCATGCTGGCTGTCAGGAAAACAGGCTGTGACAAACACATCCTCCAGTGCTGACAGTACTGGAGAGATGGATGAGGGTTCTGGGAATTCCAATTGTAACAAATCATAGTATATTCTGATGAATTATAAAAACTCAGTGTTCCCCGACTGAAAACACTGCCACATTCAGAAAATAGTCTCAGAGAAAGAGAATCCCTCACAGGGAGTTTCAAATACCTTGCTCTCCTCTGAATATGAATCAAACATCTGAAGATAAAAACCTGCAACTGTCCTATCAGATTCCACCATGGATTCAAAATCTTGAACCTCTTCAAGAAAAGAGGAATCCCATTTTCCTTTCACTAGGAAACCACCTTATAAGAAGGGTCAGTAGCCTTAACAAGACCATGAGTCAGTCCCAGTAAGCTACTCATACCCAGAGGAACTGGAGCAGGAGAAGATAAATGTTTGGTTTTCAGTTTCTTTTTGACATGAACTTTGGAGGAAACAGGTTTATTAATGGCAGCAACAGTTTTCCCAGGAATGATCACAACATTCTGACTAAACAGGGGAATCTTCCCTACCCCTACACCCAAGACCAACAAAAGTGTCCCTCCCTTGTCCACAGAGGTGACCCCAACAGCCACAGAAGATGTAGCTAACCCCCAGGCCACAGTGGCTGTATGGGCAACACCAGTGGGATCCAGGGATAAAAGATGAGCAGTCTGAGGAGCCAGTCTGGCCACAGCAGAGTTACCCACCTGAGACTGAGACAAATTAGTTCCCTGCTTTGGTGACAGTCTGCTTGGTTAACATTTCCTTTTTGCGGCTGGAAGAATGGTCTGACTGAGGTACTAGCAGTTTGTTCCATGGTCAAGTTGAGCAGAATGCTTCTTCCCCTGGGAAACTAAGCAACACAAGTCAGTAAACTTAGAAAGCTGTTAAAAGTAATTTTTCCCATACAAACACAATAAAAAGTACTTTAACACACTTTCTCTGCTCTAAAAGGTAAAATAAACACAATTTCTTTAATGAATGGGGGGGCGGTCAGTTTTAAACACCTTAACACAACGTTTAAAATGTCATTTAAAAAAGCGCACTCCCATTTACAAAAACAGTTAAGTTGTGAGACAGTCAATCAAAACATAATCTCCTAGCTTAAAAGTATTTTCCCTAACAGGAAAGTAATTATAAATAACAAAGAAGCTAATATAGAAGTTTTTCCCCAAAGAAAACCTATCTGCCCAGCAATGGAACAACATTAGCTGACCGTCAATCGTCAAAAGCCTGTCTTTAGTCAGCTCAGCATGAGCTGTTTAATGTTATGGGTGCATCGAAGATACCCTGAAGCTTTGGAAGGTGGCTGGCTCAGGCTACTGCAGCATTGAACAATATGATGAACAGTGGATATTACCCAGTTACATAAAGATGTTGCCCTATTTGATCATTTTTCCTTGCTATATTGATTTATGTGATTTCAAATGTTATTTAGAATGATTTCCATAGGTAACTATATAACAATTTAATATTATTCAGCTTAGTTTGAATACTGAAGCACTGAGGCATATTGACTGTTAACCATAAGAGAATGTCAGTCTTTGTTTTCAATTAGAATGTAGTTATTAGCCATTTAATAACCCTATAACTTGGAACAAGCATACAACATGAAAGGGTTTTCTTTACATTTTTTTTTATCTATGACATAAAGCAGATACAGTAGGCAAGCATTTGCAGTTAAGAGGTTTGAATAGAATAAAATTAAATACCTATTTTCTTTGTAAAATACTTCCACTTACAAATTCAAAATAGTTATGTCATAAATCTGCTAATTATTCAGGAAAGTCTAGTTAGGAGTGTATGCATATTTAATGCCTGTGTTTCCTACAGAATAGATTTTTTTCTTATTGAACATAATATATTTATTGAAATGAATGACTAAATTCAATGATATGGAAGTATTAAATTAAGATGGTAAGTCCAGGTAAAGTGATTGGACAGTGACAGAAATGTACGAAAACCTGACTCAGATTCATGAATGCCTGTTTGTTGTGCTAAGCTTGTGTGCACTGCAAGCAGCTTCAGGAAAACAGTTTGTGATTTGGGAAACAGCAATGCATATTGTGCAAAACAAGGATTAACAACAGAATATGCTAATGATATATAATCAGTTGTGTTGTATGGTAAAGAAGCAAAAAATCATGGCTGAGTGATTCAGAAACATAAAACAAGAGCAAACACATTGCACACACTTTAGTTCTGAATTCCAACTCATGCTGAAATACAGACAAAGGAAAACTTAAAAAAAAATGTTAGAGGTTGCAGACCCATTATACATTTGTATGTACAAATGGCTCGCATACAGGGTGTTGCTGCTGGTAGACCTCAGCCTTGAAGGTGTAGAGTGTTTAGACCACATTTGACCTACCACAGACTATATGAAATTGAAACACTAGAGCACCACAGGGTGGACAGGAATACTATACAGGATGTTGTGGACATCTGCCACCCACAATTGAGGCCCCATGCAAATCATTTATTTATTTATTCCAGTTTGGTGACTGGGGAGGTCCACTGGGCTCAAGAGCCTGTTTTCAGTGGAGGCCCAGGGAGAAAAGCTCCACAATACAAAGTTACATCACATAATGACTTACAAAGAAAAATATTTGCATTACAATCAATAGGTAGTATTACAAAAACAAAAGGTAGAATTGCAGTCAAACAGGTATCATTCACTAAAGCAACAAAGATATTAAAGGATTGTCCAGGAGGATGGGAGGCATAGAGCATAATGGCTGGATGTTAATATTAGTTACATTTATAATCTAGGTCTATGAGAGAAATTAGAAAGGTATGAAGGTTAGCCAGGAGAGAAGGAGTAGGGGAGCCTGGGAGGTATGGGATGAAGAGTGCAGTTACATTTTCTGTGAAGAAACAGGTAGGAAGGAAGTTGTGTTTTGAAGGTGTTTGGGTTGTCACAGGTCCTCAGTGTAGAGGGCAGGGAAAAGGAGAGTAGAAGCTGACCAGCTGGACGCTTGGGTTTGTGGACGGTAATAAGATTTTGGTGAGTAGATTTAAGGGGTCTGAGGGGGGTATATGGTTGTAGAATATTATATAGTGCGGGGCAGCTGGTGGGTTGAAATAATAATTTGTGGGCTGAGACAATTTGGAGGAAGTCATCAAGTTGATTGGGGAGTTCAAGCCAATTTAAAGTTTGTAGGGAGGTGCAGTGATGAGAGAAGGATTTTGCCTTGGTGGCGAATCTGGAGATTTTATTATAGCATACTTCCAGTTTGGAGATGAGGGCAGAAGACAGATTAGTAAGCAGAGGAGCGCCATACAAAAGAGGTGGGAGGAGATATGTGGTGGCCAAAGTATGTCTAGTAGAGGGAAAGAGGAAGTGATTGTTTATGTACAGTAGGCAAGTTTTATGTGGGTTTTATTGATGTTAAGTTGGATGTGGGTATTGATGTGGTATTATCATGCAGAATCCATCCCCGTGGAAATCAAGGTATGCATAGCATTACATATACTAGTTATAGGAGCTTTTCAGCAACCTACAGGGGACACAGTGGGAGTCTCATTCTCTCCACCACATCAATAACCCTCCACCATTTCTGCAATGCAATACTGCAAAATGTGGGTGAGCATATCAGGTTTCCACATACAATAGAGGAGTGAGTTGAGTTAACACCATGCAAAATGTTAATGCAATAACCAATTTCCCTGAGGTACTGGAGGCCACAGACTGCACCCACTTCAAAATAAACCCCCACCTGGTTAACTGGGAAGCAGGTATGTGAACAGAAAAGGTATCAGTCCATTAACTGCCAGGTGGTCTATAATGCATAAAGTATTATCTGTAATGTGTGTACAGGCTGCCTTGGCAGTTTCCATGACTCCTGCATATGGCACACCTGTGACTTATACCTAAGGTTTGCAAGGGGAATTTCCCACAAGAACATTTAGTGATGGATGCAGCATACATACAAGAACCTTGGCTCATGATTCCTATGAGAAATCCATACAATCGCAATGAGCATGGTTACAACACTGCATACTCACAGAATAGAAATATCATACAGCATGTATTCGGCCTACTCAAATAACATTTCCACTGTCTATATTCATCTGAAGGTGCCCTGTAATATGACCCTGCCACCTCTTCTAAAATACTGACTGTATGCGCCATATTATATTATATTATATTATATTATATTATATTATATTATATTATATTATCAGCAGTGTGCCTCAAGACAGGAACTGCAATTTCTAGCACCACAGCCAGGGCAAGTCGACACAGAAGAAAAACCAGCAGCTGTGGAGATTATGGCAGACAGAGGCATGCACAGTATGTCACTGCACTGTCTAAGAGGCAATGAACTGCATATACACTTACCACCTAAGAGGCAATGAACTGCATATACACTTACCACTTGATTAAACTAAGGGCTAAGCAGATACAAATAGTAACACTGTTGTATACAAACAAACTGGGTTTTGCTTATAAATGTGGTCTGGCTACTGTGAGCATCAGACAAATGCAATCCCAGGCTAAGACATTTTCAGCAGAAGTACCAAAGGTGAGTGTAAACCTGTAATGAAGAGATAAGTGCTTACCTACATATCTACATATCTACAATACAGAAAGAAGTAAGCATTCGTTAAAATCAACATTCTCTGTACAGGAATGTCAAAACAATTACTGATATATGCAGCAAATAGAGACACCAACTGTGATGCAGTCAAATGCAACACAAAGTCTTGCTTTCTTACACAATTTGTTTCTACTTTGTGCATCAGGCATAAATAGAGCTAGGTTAAACAGTCTCGCAGGAGATAGGGCAATGTCAGCATCATCTGCACAGGTAGATGATTATGAAATCTATTCAATCTTAAGAGTACAGAACAAAAACAAATAAAATCAAGGTACAAGTGACAAAGAAAACTCACTGTCCTAAAACATGCATTGACTGCTCATTATATGCATTAGACAAGAGTAGCCCATGTCAGACAGCCCAGCAGGGCAGGGCAATCTCAGCATCATCAATGCAAGGGGTTGATAAAGCTTCACTTCAAAAAAAAACTTCTACTACAACTATTACTAATACAAATGCGAAAATTATTATGTATCACAATCTAAACAGGCATTATTTGGCTGTTCTGTGCATCAGACATAGGTTCACAGATTATGCAAAGGGAAGGGCACATTCTTCATCATTTGCATATTGTGTGTGTGAGTGTGTGTGTATGAGCGCGTGTGCGCGTGTGTGTGCATGTGTGTGTGTGTGTGTGTTTGTGTGTGTGCGTGCGTGTGTGTGCGTGTGTGCACGCGCGCGCACGTGTGTGTGTGTGTGTGTGTGTGTGTGTATGTGACAGATGAGGTCTGAGCAATTATGCTCTCTCAGGGCCAGTATTACCAGATGCAGTGAAGTCCATTTTGGTGTGTGTGTGTGTGTGTGTGTGTGTGTGTGTGTGTGTGTGTGTGTGTGTGTGTGTGTGTATCTGTCTGTATGTGTGTGTGTGTGTATATGTGACAGATGAGGTCTGAGCAATTATGCTCTCTCAGGGCCAGTATTACCAGATGCAGTGAAGTCCATTTTGGTGTGCATGTATGTGTGTGTGTGTGTGTGTGTGTGTGTGTATGTGTGAACTGTCATGGCCAATGTGAGGTGTCCTGTGTGTGTAGATCTGCAGGGACAAAGCCACAGCATTTGTGTCAACACTATGCCCTGGCATCCTGCACAGGTGTGAGATGTGCATGGTAGAAGATCAAGCTGATCGTTGATGCCCTAACCATGTTAATTACCTCTGCCAGGTGTTGCACTGCTAATTCCATGACCCTGGCTAGCAGTCAGAGTGTTACATAACTGGGAATGATATCTGCTGGACAAATTGTCATCATGACTACATCCATGAGCATGGCCATATGGCTGACCATGTCTGGGTATTGACACATCCAGCAATGATGTAACAGTGAAAGTACTATCACTGTGAGAGCAGGATCTGGCATGTCCACAGCCATGTTGTCCAACATCGGATGAAATACAGTAGACCAGCCTCGTGGATGCTGTCCCTTCCCAAAAGACAATCCAGAAAAGATATTATCCAGTGCAGTCTGTCATTCATCCTGTCCATGCAATCACACATAAAGTCTTATATGTCAGAATGCTTGACATGCAGTAGTTTGACTATCTCTTCCAAGCCCCCTCTGGAAATTGTGTATGCCTCTGCAACTGCCCTGTACATAAGTTGAGTGGCAGATACTGATACACTAACATCAGTGGGAGGGCAGTAAGTATACCTTCTTTGAGCACCTCTACTGACACCACTGTGGGGTACTTCACCCTCATGAAGGCTAGGGGGAAATTCTACCAGCTCTGCAACTGGGGCAATCACACTCAACCTGTCTGTGTCATTGCATGCCTAGGCATAATGATTGTGTCCATACTCTGGGGAAGGGAAGTGGGAGCCATAATCTCAGTGTCAGCCATACCTTTACATACACAGTCTGTACCTGCTCATCATGGCCGTCATCGTCACATGTTGCCAATCCTCTGACATCAGGTGGAGGGACATCCACAGTGTTAGTGCCAAACAATGCCTCAGCTATGAATACAGAAAGAAAACAGCAGAATAAAATAAATAGAAATACGAATAATATATATTTGCACAAATAAGTCAACCATACATGCAGATGCAAACAATCTTAGACAGTAATACTTATAATTAATATCAAAAAGGTAAACTTACATTGTATGCAGATGGTCGTTGTACATCAATGCCAGATGTCCCTGGACACACAAATTTCAGTTGACTGAGGTATCATAAAGGTACAACTTCATGCAACTTAATATAAATTGTAAATGACAACCTAATCTATTATATTTGAGTTGCATACCAGGAGCATCACTAGTGGAAATCATCCACCTCTGCCCCAACATCCATACAGTGAAACTCCTCTGAGCTGCCTGGATCCATTACTGTCAACAGGAAGTCCTCCTTTGCAGTGAGTGGTGGTTTGGTAGATAACCCACCACCAGTATCCCTTCTCTTCAGTGCCAATTGCACTTATTTATTTATTTATTTATTTATTTATTATTCATTCATTCATTCATTCATTCATTCATTCATTCATTTATTCATTCATTTATTTTTATTTATTTATTTATTTATTTATTTATGTATTTATATATATATTTATTTATTTATTTATTTGTCTTTGTTTACTGGGAAGTACCCATTTTCAGAGGAGGCCAGAGGAGAAAAGCTCCATTTGCTTACATTGCATTATACTAATTTCCAGTTAAACATAGAGTAATTACATTTCTGTTTACTTGTGTATATAAACAGTAGTTAAATTTATACAGTCTAAGATTTTAAAGAGGTGGAAGTTACTAAAGAGAAAGCCCGAGTACAACTTAATGGATTGCACAGGCAGCAGTTATGTATAAAAATTGTTATGTCATTTCAGTGACAGGTTGAATATTCTGCTTAAGGAGAGTATCTTATGGTGAACACAAAGTCTTAACCTTGTGATGGGGTTGTACAGGACCAGGATTGGTTAAGTTATTGTTTAAGTAATGGTTTAAGGCTACTGAGTTTGTTGGAGAGTTTTATTTGTGATGGAATAATATTCCAGAGTTTAGCAAGGTATTGGGAGTACAAGTCTCCTGCAAAATTATTTGACTTCTTTGGAAGTGATTAGAATTTGTTAATAAAGCAGAGGTCCCTTGCTGGGCAGTAGAGCAGTAGTAAGTTTTGTATTGTAGGGCATTTTTCTGATGAATGAGTTTGTGTGCTGTAGTTAGTTGTGAATATGTTAGGTAGTTGTGTAATTCAAGCCAGTTTAATTGTTTAAGCTATAAGAAAGGTGGGTCCTATAAGGGAGATGGGTGGCAAATTTAGCTATTTTATTGTATCAGGAGGTGAGTTTCTTTCTTTGAGAGTTGTTTAAGTTTATTAGGGTAGGAGTGGCATATAAGAGAATTGGCAATAAGAAGGTGGTGGCTAGAGTTTTTCTTGCAGTATCTGTAAGAAATCCATTGATCCTAGAAAGGGAGCCTAGTTTCTGGTATGTAGATTTAATAGTGTGTAGTATATGCAGGTCATATTTGAGAATGCTATCTATTATAACTTCTAGAAATTTACTGTGAGTTGCAGTTTCAGTGACACTATTATTTACTGACTTTATGGTAAATGATTGCTTTTGATTTTTGTCAACTTTTTGAGGTAAAAGCATTAAGTTAGTTTTCTTGGGATTGAGTAAGAGGTTTGATTCTTTGAGCCAGGTTTCTACAGAGGAGAAAGATTTTTAGGTAGTATCTTAAAGCTTATTTGTTCTTGAAGCCCCACATATTAATGTTGAATCATCTGCATACTGAATTAAACTAGAATGGTTAGTGGAGGTCATTAATAAATATATTAAATAGGAGAGTACCCAGGATAGAGCTCTGAGGGACACTTGTAGTAATTGATTGAAAAGATGAGTAGGCTTGTTGCCATTTAATGGCTTGTTGCCTTCCAGATGGGTAACTAAGAAACCACAAGAAGGAGTATTGTAAAAGTTCTATTGCAGAAAATCGAATGAGTGGTTGCTGGTACAAGACAGTAACAAATGCCTTTGACAAGTCTAAGAACATGGTAGACACAATCAGGCCATTGTTTCTATGCTGGTTTATAATACTGGAAAAACTTAGTAGTGCAGTCATGGTGCTGTGCTGGGGCCTAAAACCAGGCTGTGTTTCTGAGGTTATCTGAGGTTAAGTATTGCATCGGCTGCATATGGATGCATTTCTCTAATATTTTGGAGAAGGGGGGGCTTGCACTGTCAGTAGCCCTTTTTATCATGTCAGTGGCTCTATGTTGGACCATTTTGCAGCCACAGCTCTGGCGACTCAAAGTATTTACATCATCGATCAACTGTAACCATACATGGTCACAGAAGGGCTTGTCTGCAAACTGGATCAAAAAGCCATGATCCATGGAGATGGACAGCCTGTATTATAACCTCATTCATAGACTCTGGAAATGGAGGTTTCTGGAGGTTTACTCTTAAGTATTGGATTTGGGATCCATATTCCAGCTGTGATTGAAAAAAACTTTTATATTAGACCAAAATATATACCATTGGGAGTACTACAGACTATTATATGTATGGAAAATAATACATTCTCATTATGCAGGCTTTGTGTATCATTGAACAAAGCAGTCTGAAAAGACCGATGCAAGCCTGTATTATTTCCGTATGCATTCCCCACCAACAGATAAAAGTTTTAATTCATTGTACCTAGAAGAATTTAAACAATTACAAGGCACAGAGAACAGTATGAACAGAAAACATTTGCTTAATTAGTAATAACCCACATAAATCCTACATTTCAGACACGTCTGAACATCTCGGATTTTGCTCCACCCCCATGAAACACAAGTAAGGGGTAACTGCAATCACAAAAGGATTGTTATATCAAAAATACACTTTTGCAAGGTTACACAACAATCATTTTTATTAAGTTGTCAACATATAATTAAGATGCAGCAGAAGTATAGAAGATTATATACCTTGAAAGATTTCAGACTGTTACCTTAAGTATTTCAAATTGACAGGTTGTTGTTAGCAGTGCTTGTTTGGCAGTAACTGGGAAATCAAGCAGTCTTCCCTAGCACAAGTGAAGGTCATAGCCCCACATCCTGCTTACATTATGTAGATTAACGGCCCTGGGTACGTTGAATATGTTAATTATGCCTCAACTCTTTATCATTCCAGAGCCACTCAATTTTCTCAACATTCTGGGCAGGTAAGTATGGTGATAGCTCCTACACAATAACGTGTACACACCTGACCCATTTAACATCCCTGCTAATGAGAAGTACACTTACAGATGGTGTGTCAGAAAAGGTCTACCTCGACCCATCAAAATTACGTTTCAACAAAACGTAAACAGACAAACTCTTTTTTATATTTTTTTTACTCGGGGGGTGTAGTGGGGCTTGCCCCCATGCAAGCAATGTGAAGGTAAGTGATTGTTGTGTTTTATTATTTTTTTTTTACATGTTCAACATTTCAAAAGTCAATCATATGGTCTCGGCCTTGTGAAGGTAAGTGATTGTTGTGTTTTATTTTTTTTTTACATGTTCAACATTTGAAAAGTCGATCATATGGTTTTGGTCATATGGTCTTCGACTTTATGAAATGTCGACCATGTAAAGTAGACCCAGCAGCATAATATATCAAATAAATGAAAGCACAAAAGTAGTACAATAACTATATCTGTATAAGTCTTGTACAAGACTTTAACTTAACTCCCTGCCCTAAACATACACATTATATTACTTCAGCCCAGTAACTTTCTACTGGGAACCATATCCACTCCCCTTAACCTTGATTCTCAGGCCTTGCAGGTGCCCAACATAGACTAACTGTCTATTTTTTTATCTAGCATTCCTTTGCAAGTACACATATCTTTACCTTGAGAAAGGAACATTCTGTAGCATTCCATTGAGAACTGTTATTTCTGCACATCTCATATTTAGCCAGCAAGATTATGCTTTCTCTTCTACTGAAATGTCTTGTCCTGAACTGTATGCATAAATAAAACAAAAGTCTGACACTATATTTTAGGCCTATTTTACCATTTATTCCATCTTATGCCTAACAACTACTTTAAAGTGAAAACCCTCAGTCTAACAGCTTCCACTGAGGTCCCTAATGGAAGTTTTATAGGGACCTTTTTTGTAGTTACCTTATAAATATATCATATCTATATTGCCAACTACTGTAATCTGGTTTGAATATAGGGGCTTTATGCTACCTTCCACTAACATTTTTGTAATGCAGAGTCTGCAAAGCAACACTATAATAGTTAATGCTACTAAAATCAACATAACTAATAGAAAATATTTTAAAACTGTCCCTCATCAACCCTGGAATAGGTTTGCAATCCAGTATGTCCATGAGGCATCACCAATGTCTTGCACCTTGGTTATTACCTTATTCATAATCTGCAAATTATTTATTTAGTATTTATTTAACATTTGTTTACCAGGATAATCTGACTGGACAACAGGTATCCATTTCAGCAGAGTCCTAGGGTGAAAAGCTCCAGAAATTACAGAAAGTAAAGTAATGGCAACATTTTGTTACAAAGTGAGAAATGATAGCAGTAGATTAGGAAAACATGCTATACATAGTAGATAATATATATATATATATATATATATATATATATATATATATATATATATATATATAGTATTAACAACATTTTGGTTACAAAGTGAGAAATGACAGTAGCAGATTAGGAAACATGCTATACACAGTAGATAAAATGTATACAGTATACAAAATGAGGATAATTAGAAGACAGTATTCCCATGCATTTACTAAGTACTAGCAATCTATACAATCTGTACAGTAATCATTGGTAGATAACAAAACTATGTCCTGATAGATTCACTTTTATCTGGTACATAACTACAGCATTCCATTCCGATCAACCCACAAGTCCCATAATGGGAAGCCAGCAGATAATCAAGGGCCATACGATTCTGAAGGACCACCATATGCATCATGGTCATTTACAAAGTGATGTATTTTATGGTCTCAAAGGTTATGTTAGATAATAACCTCCAGTAACTTGGCTAATTTATACAATTCTCAGATAGCTTTAACAGCTCCATATGCAGGAAATATACCTACTCCAATGATTAGCCAATCACCTAGATTTAGAGTCTTTAAGTATAAGTTCTGATGTATATGTTATGTATCTAAAGTCTGCACATTATCCTGAAAGTCAGTGTTCAAGTCTCTTTTAATTCTGTGGTTTCTGAAACTTATAGGGCCACGTAATTTTTAAAATGTCCTATGGCTGGTATTACATATCCTATGTAACACAAGCTATATCAGTTCGATAGTAGCCATTTATGGGCTGTTTCCACACACATACGTGTGCTTTAAGGCACAGTTAGAATGCCAGCCCTGCTTTTAAATTGCTCACTTCACTTGTTCCAGTAATAACACACTTCTGTGTGCATGCTGTGAAATAAATAGTATAAAAAAAAAAAAAAAAAGCGGATACTGAATAGGTGAAATATGAAGAGCACAGCAACACAGTTTTAAAATCCTGTTTGAATATTGTTTCAGTGGCATATTATTATAATTATCAAGTGTATATCATCCTGGAATATGCTCAGGAGAACATCAGCTGGCCCTTTCCTCAGTATTTGCTATTCCATAAATGCATAACGCTTTCATTTCAAACAACAGCATCTCACAAACATGGACGATAAGAGTTTTCTTTTTTTATTCTTTGCTTGACTTCAGCATGTCAGTATTGAAGACATCACAAAACTGAATGCAATGAAAAAAATTACAAAAGAAGAAAAACATATTTGCCTCAAACTATTTGTCCAGTAAAGGAACACCATGTACTGCAACAGTCACAGGGCTGTTAGAGGTAAGTATATGTACACTAATGTACAAATCTGTATTCCTCAGCTTATCTATATTCTACTTATATGCTAAGACCAACCATAACATTGACCCTACTCTTGCCCCTAAATTCCTTTCCCTAACAGTATTGTTACCTAGACAGCATTTGATCTTGGTTTTGTGGCTATAGCTATAGGTACAGGTATAGGTGTAGATCTGTATAAACATTTCTTTAATAACAGTAATGAATTTGTTTGTTTAAAAAATGATTGCACTGATATGATAACTTGCCATCTTGAGCTTTTATGCTCAAGCAACCCTAAGGGGTGTAAATGTACTACTAGCACTTGACTGTAACTTGTATAAGAATGGTGCTGCTTCTAATCCATCTAACAGTATATCTCATTAGTAACAGGTACACAAAAAACAATGGGTGGGAGTAAATGTGCTACTAGTACCTAACTGAAACTTGTATAAAATGGTACCGCATCCAGTCCACTTAACAGTATATCTCCTTAGTAACTGGTACACAAAAACATGGACATTTACAAAAAACACAGAGGCACTGCTTGATTCAGAAGTCAAGACAAAGAGTGGATTTCCAAAATCATATGCCTGTTATACATGGAAGGACAAATGGCAAAGCAGCCCATTACTGTGAAGGATGTACCAAAGAGAGTTTACAGGAACTCCAGCTGGATTCCACAGTCTATAGTAGCAGATGCTGTATGGAAATCAAGGAGGACCAAGCCAGAATAATGTCATGGATCTCTTGAAAGCAGAAGACTCTTAGCTACATTAATGAAAGCTGCTGAGTACTGTGGTGTACCCTGAATCCATCGTAAAAGGATTAATGGGTTTATGCATTTCCAAAATAGAGTTAAGCTGCTTACTTACCAGGTCTTCAAATATCTTCCAAATAAAGTGAAGACTAAAATAGGAAAATCATTATCTTGGATGCTGTATGAAAAAATATTTTTGAGAACTGGAAGAAGCAAATCTTCCTTTAATACAAATGGAACCATCCAGTTCTAAGAGAGGAATCGGCCACCCTGCATATGAATGAACAGAGTGTCTTTGTGCAAGTTAAAATAATTGTAGTGGCACCAGGAACCTGTGTGCAAGTTTTCAGTCATGGACTTGAATTCAAACTCATGAGGTCTTAAAGATGAGCCTTATAACCACTGCACTAGTTTTCAACATTCAAATTGTCAATCACTAATGTGCAGTTCTGGAGATAAAATGCTGAAGGTTGAGATTTTGTTATCTTGGGGATTCCTCTTTTCCTCAAGATATGATGTCAGCACTAGTATATGAAAGTAACAATGGATGTGGGGCTACAACCCTTCAAGTTGGTGGGTGTAGGAAGCCACCCTGCTAAAAAAAAAAAAAACTTTGATCTGGTTTTAATAATCATGACTGTGGTTCAGTCAATTGATGCTAAGGTTTTGTGACTGCTCCTTTATGAAAACCAGAAAACCTTCTGAATTTCATTAGGAAGCTCTTAAAATTAATGTAATGAAGCTTACACTAGATCCAGTCAGTAAGAAATCATGAAATCATTAAATTCATGAGGGATAGCATCATGCCAAATGAAGTACACTCTGTAAAGTATTAGACTTCCATTCAGGGTCTGAATTAGTCTTCCATATAAGATTAATTGTTATGCAGGCCTTTCCCACCACTCAGAAGAGTGCAAGTCATTGGTCTGAAGCAGTAAAGATTTCACTGGAAAGGAATTGTGCCTTCTTAAAGTAGGCCTTCAACTGGCAGCTAGAATAATGCAGGTTCAGTGCCAGTTTGTCCCCCAAAAGGTGAGCAGGAGTGCACATTTACAAGAACATGAACAGCCTTCATCCTTCCATCCTAAGAGTACAGGGCTCACTTGGCTCCAGAGAGGAAGGAATACAATAACTAGGGTGAACTGATCCAGAAGGACAACTATGATGTTGCTGTAAATCACAACGCATGACTCAGGCTCATCTGCAGTGCCATCCAAGATGGGCTATTTTAGGATGGGAATTAGATCATTGCTAGAAACCTAAGTTCCTGACCAGGGGTGGAATCAGCAGCAACCCACAATGTGAAGATCTGTTCGGCAATTTTAGAATTTAATAAGTATATTGCAACAGTGAGCACTAATATTTCAAATTGTGTAGCCAGCTAACAGAATTACATCAATGTTAACTTAAGGAACAATAGAGTAAGAGTAACCATATCCTTCTAGCTCAAGACACAGGCATGTTTCTCTATATATACAGTTCTATTAACAACCCTTAGGGTTCACCTCAGGGATAAATCTTTAGCAGGGGCACACATTCCCTGTGTCATCCTGAAATCAACATTCTGTCATTTCTTTTTTAAACACAACTTTTCTCACAAACAGCACCACCTATTTTTTGTTCAGCAATGTTTGGGGAAAAAAGTAAATAGTAGACAAGCATTACAGTTGCATTACAAAGATGCAAAAATGCTTTAAGTGTTGTTAAAACTGCTAAGGAAATAAACCAATGAAACAAATAACTGCCATCTGAGTATAAAAACTGATCTCTTTTCTAGTATATAAAATACTTATTCTAAATATTGTATTCAGAATTATGCCATTAAGACAATCCATAACAAACGAGGCTACATTATTATATATTTTTTCAAATGTCAAATGAAGAAATCATCCCAATTGCACTCATCGACACTATCAGTCCAAAACAAAACAAAATAAGAAGCAAAGCATTTTTGCAGAGGACAAGTTCCTCTGCATCCCATGTAATAGGTTCTAGGTGGCTCGGTCACATTGCCTAATGTTGATGTGACACCCTGACCCCATAAAAAATGGGATAAAAGGAGTTGATGATGATGATTATGATGATTATATGCAACTACACATTGGTTTCCTTTCATGACCAGTATATCAGATATTGACTGCCTAACCACAGCAATTGCATATATTGTCATATTATCATTTTGCGTAGATCACATTATAAATTACTAGGAAATGTGATATATTTCAGTGCAAGAATGTTTTGATTTTTACTGGGGAGATTTGGCTTTCCTTAGTTTTACATGATCATAGAGTTAGGAGGTATAAGTTAGAGGTTGAAGATGTTTAAATGCTAACTTAAGGGAATTTGGGGCCGAGAACTCAGATTCTGATGAAGTGTTAATATATTAAAGAGTCAAAAGCACTTGCAGGTGCCGTTTTTTTCTTGTCTGTTTATTTGCTTTGTTATATAATACAACTAGTTGTGTTCTTGCAGCTAAAACTGAATCAGTGGGCAAATATACACACATCTGTACACACGCGCGCGCACACACACACACACACACACACACACACATACACACATACCTGTATATCTTTATCTATCTAATTATATATATATATATATATATATAGATATATATAGATATATATATATATATTTACACACACACACACACACACACACACACACACACACACACACACACACACAGTGGATATAAAAAGTGTACACACCCATGTTAAAATGCCAGTTTTTGTATTATAAAAAATGAGAGCACAATAAATCGTTTCAAAACTTTTCCCACCTTTAATGTGACCTATAACCTGTACAATTCAATTGAAAAACAAAGAAATCTGTTAGGGGGAAAATATAAAAAATAAAAAATGTACAATAAGCTGGTTGCATAAGTGCACACACCCATAAACTAATACTTTGTTGAAGCACATTTTGATTTAATTACAGCATTCAGTCTTCTTGGGAACACATTGGCCATCAATTACAGAGACTCTGATTAACCCCAAATAAAGTTCAGCTGTCCTAGTAGGATTTTCCTGACATTTACTCAGTTGCCTGCTACAGCAAAAGCCATGGTTCACAGAGAGCTTACAAAGCATCAAAGGGATCTCATTGTCAAAAGGTATCAGTAAAGAGAAGGGTACAAAAAAATTTCCATAACATTGGATATACCATGGAATACAGTGAAGACAGTCATCGAAAAGTGGAGAAAATATGGGGCAACAGTGACGTTGCAAAGAACTGGATGTCCCTCCAAAATTGATGAAAAGACAAGATGAAAACTGGTCAGGGAGGCTGCAAAGAGACCTACAGCAACACTGAAGGAGCTGCAGGAATTTCTGGCA
Source organism: Protopterus annectens (assembly GCF_019279795.1). Taxonomy (NCBI): domain Eukaryota; kingdom Metazoa; phylum Chordata; order Ceratodontiformes; family Protopteridae; genus Protopterus; species Protopterus annectens. The sequence goes on from NC_056743.1 coordinate 1,242,461,471, forward strand.
AGTACTGGTTGTGTACTACATGTGACAACAATCTCCCGTATTCTCCATATGTCTGGCCTATGGGGTAGGGTTGCAAGACGGAAGCATTTTCTTACACAGAAAAACTTCCAGACCCGGCTAAAATTTGCAAAATAATACATCATCTCCCAAATGCATGTGGGAAAATGTGTTATGGTCTGATGAGACCAAGGCTGAACTTTTTGGCAACAATTCCAAAAGGTACATTTGGCGCAAAAACAACACTTCACATCATCAAAAGAACACCACCCCATGGTGAAGCATGGTGGTGGCAATATCATGCCTTGGTGTTGCTTTTCTTTAGCTGGAACTGGGGCTTTAGTCAATGTGGAGGAAATTATGAACCGTTCCAAATACCAGTCACTTTTGGCACAAACCTTCAGGCATCTGCTAGAAAGCTGAAGATGGAGAAGAATTTCACCTTTCATAGATTCATAGGTTCATAGGTGTGTAATAGGCTAATGGGCCTGGAGAATTTACAAGCCTAGCCCATAGGATTACCCTGGCATCAGGCCACCCAACCTTAGTTCCCAGTACCTCTGTCAAGTAGAGCTACTGGCGTGATCCCCATGGTGAATTTTCTATTTCCCATCCACTCATCAAGATTTCTCTTGAAGAAGGCCAGTGAGGTGCTCTGTTTGACATGTATGAGAAGTCTATTCTATAGCATGGGCAATCCCTGGGTTATAAACCTGTCCCTCCGGCACATTCTGTTGATTGTGGTAATGAGGTTGAGATCTCTGGAGCATGTGGTGCAGAGGGATTGGGATTTCTTTAGATGTAGCATTTATAACAGAGCTGGGTCAGACATGGCTTTGTAAGTCAAGCAGAGATGCCTCTAAGTAGACGATATGAGACAGAGAATAGTTGGAGTTTTTTTAGTCTGTCCATATAGGACAAGTATTTAAGGCCCAGAATCCCCTTTGTGAGGTACTTTTGTGGCCTCTCCAGTTGTTGCATGTGTCTAGTGAGGTACATGTCAAATGAGGCATTGTACTCGAAGACTGATCTAATGAGGGACGATTAGAGGGAGAGAATGACCTTTTTTTTCCGGGATGCAAAATCCTTAGTAATGAGATGTGCCACATAGAAGGACTTTCTGACCACAGTGGCAATGTGGTGGTTGAAAGAGAGGTTGCTGTCAACCTGTGTTCCCAGATCTCTTATAATGCCTTCTGTGTTTAGTGGACTACCATCGATGTGGTAATTCATGGGAACCAGGTTTTCCCAAAGGGAATGGCGACACATTTTTTTGGCATTGAGCTTAAGGCCATGGTTCTGACACCAGTCGTTGGTCTCAGTGAGGCCTTTCTGTAGGATGTCACTATCACTTTGGGAGTTAATAATAGCTCCCAACTTGCAATCATCTGCAAACTTTGTCAGCCAGAGTCCGTTCGCATTGGCCTGGACTTAGTAGATACCAAACAGGAGAGGACCCTGGACTGAACCCAGTGGGACTTCACTTGTGACAAGTCAGCAGTCTGACTTGGAGTCAACAACTTTCACAGTATGGGTTTTATCTGTGAGCCATTTTGCAACCCACCTAGTGATATAGGGGTTGATGCCTAGCTTACTGAGTTTTTCTGTGATTCCTGAGTGGGGAATGGTATCAGAGGCCTTGGGCAGATCAAGGTAGGCTGTGTGAACAACCTTGCCTTCCTCCAGAGCTCTGGTGACTGACTCAACAAAGTCAATAAAGTTGAGCAGGCATGATCTACCCTTCACAAAACCAACCTGTGTGGGATCCAGAGTTTGGAGATTCCCTATATCCTTGTTTATTAGGTCCATGATGATGCATTCCATAGCTTTGCATATCAGATTTGTTAGGCTAATGGGGTGATAGTTCCCAGGGTCTGTAGTCACTCCTCCTTTGTGGAGAGGGATGACTGTAGCAGTGTGCCATTCAGTAGGGACAAAGCCTGAGGTGAGGCTGTGATTGAACAAAGCACACAGGTGAGGTGCCAGTTCATACTGTATTTCATGTAGCACACAGCCAGGGATATTGTCAGGTCCCATACAAGCTGTATTCTTGGCCTTGGACAGTGCTGTTTTAACCTGTGCAGCAGTAATACTGGGTGCCTGGCAATCTACTGATAATGTGATAGGTCCTGTGGGACATGGGGAGAGGGGTAAAGTTGGCACTGAATCAGTTGGCCGGTATATTGGCAATATCTTTTGGCTCGGTAAAGGAGGTACCATTGTGCAGTAGCTCACAGCAAATCTGGGAATTGCCATGAAGATTTTTTACATAACTATAGAAGGCCTTGCTCTTGTCTTTACTATCTGCCACAATTCTGTTTTCATAGCTAGATTTAGAGGATTTGATGAGAGATCTCAACTTTTTGTTGAGGCTGATAGGGAGTTTTTTCCAGTCTTGGGACTTCACCTTATTCTGCATCAGTTTCCTCCTGTTGTAGAGTTTGTTTATGGCAGGGGACCACCAGATTGGCTTCCTATTTTTGAAGGAGAGCATCTTGGTTCTGTTGGGTATGGCAAAATCCATGCATTTGTGTACGTGCTCGTACAGTGCATTGGTGTATGATTCGGCGGTTATGCAAATATTCTCCATTTGCATGGATGCTGTGAAGTTAACCACCTCTGTTTTTAGGAACCCAAAGTTAGCTTTGGAGAAGTTTTTCATAGTGGTTACCTTTGTCGGGGGTGGGGTGGGAGGGATGTGGATTTCCAAGGGGATTAGGTTGTGGTTGGATCTAACCAGGGAGGAGTTGACTATTGGTGTAGAGTAACGGTTGCCCATGTTAGCAATGACCAGGTCAAGGATGTTGCTACTGCTAGTGGGGGTAAGAATGAGCTGGTCCAGGGCATTGGAATTAATGAATTCCAGGAAAGGTTGGGCAAGTGTATTGGTTCCCAGTTAATGGAGGGGTAGTTGAAGTCACCCAGTATGAGAGTGTTAGGTTGGACCCTAATATTCTCCAGGGTGCTTAGGAACATGGAGTGTGAGTCTTGGGACATGGTTGGAGATCTATAGCAGGGTACATCCTGAATCACTGTCTTACCCACTGTTAGCTGCACCTGAATTATCTCTGATGTGTTATGTTGGGCTTCCAGTCTGGAGGTGTGTGCATCCTTTATGAATATGGAAACACCACCGCCTTTGGAGCTTCAGTCAAAGTTCTGAGGCCAAAAGGTGTGGAATGAGTTATAGTCTGGTAGTGAAGGGGTGCTTTCTGCTGCATTGAACCAGGTCTCTGTTACAGCACAAATGTCAATGTTCTCCATTTTAAGGAGTGCTTCGAGTGAGTGCATTTTGAAATTTAGACTTCTAGCATTGAGCAGCATGACCCTCAGATTGCATTTGTTTGTAGCTGTTATGTTGGTAATTTGGTCTTTTGAACACAACCTAAAAAAGGCACTATAGGGGTGTCAAGAGTCTTGGACAGTATCCAGAAGCCCAGGGGTGACAGATACAGGCCATCTCTGACAAAGCATCGAGGTCTGTCAATCATGTCATCCTAGGCAGACAGATAATGGATCCCCTTAGAATGACACCAGAAACTTAAACAATTGTTGAAATAAATCATTTTCTGCTTGTACTGTGGTATCATTCTGGGTGATGGTAGGATGCTGCTCAGGGCTAGGGTCATACCCGCCTGGGCTACATAATCCAAGAGCTCCTCCATGTCTCTTTTCATGTAGTCCAGGGAGGTACGTCTCAGGTCATTCACACCCACATGTACAATGACAGAGTCATATTTGTAGCTGTTGTTGAGGGACCTGAGTGCATGCATTATGTGGCAGATCCTGGAACCTGACAGGCAGCTGATTGCTACTTTCTCCTTATTCATCCTAGTGAGTGGGACATCAGTGTGCCTCACTATCGAGTCACCTATGACTAGCATGTTGGGCATGCTGTTTTGCCTTAGGGGTTTTGGTTGAGTGGCACACTGTTTAGGAGAGTTATGTGTCTCATGATTAGTGTTGTGTTGTGGTGGTTAAGTGCTTTTCTGCCTTGGAGGAGAACCTCCACGAAGGTGGGTGTGTGGTTTGTGTTTTTATGTGAAGGCAGTGCTGGTGTGTGTTCTGGAGGGCTATGTGTTCCATGTGGTGTGGTGCAAGTGTTGACCTTCCCCTCTTGACCAGCTATTCTGGTCTTGGCTGGAGAGTGCGTGGCTTCCAGTTTGGATATATAAGTGCATCTCTGACAAGTCTGAGTGTTGGGAGGTAAGAGGAGAGGGTTGTCTGTGTAGAAAGCACAGGGAGCTGACCTTTAGACATGACTGGAGGGAGGGCCATTAATAATGAGTACTGGAGCTGTTTCCATGTAGAATGTTTAGTGCTGGTAGCACTTTTGTGTGCTACAATAATTGCTACACAAATTCTGGTAAAGTGCTAGACTAATAAGCTAGTAAAAGTGCAGTAGAGGAGAGAACTAGCAGATCTAAGAGAAAAGTTGAAGAGCAGTCTTTGGCACTGCTCAGAAGCTTACAAACAGTCCTAGATACAGCAAATCTGTATCTGGACTAGACTAGTTACAGGAAAGGCAGGAAACAAGCACAAATGTGGGCTTTTAAACCAGAAAGTTGAAAGAGATGGAAAAAACTGCCCAAACAGCCAATGAACTACAATTTCTGGGCAAGAAACCAGTCCTATTGTGGTAGATATGCTACCTAGTGCTTACCACTCCCACTGATAAGCTAGAAAGCTTCCCTCCAAAACTGAAAGGCTTTTAAGGCTCAGAAGCTTACAAACAGTCCTGGATACAGAAAATCTGTATCTGGACTAGACTAGTTACAGGAAAGGCTGGAAACAAATGCAAACATGGGCTTTTAAACAAGAAAGTAGAAAGAGGTGGAAAACTGCCCAAATGGCCAGTTAACTACAATTTCTGGGCCAGAAGCCACTCATGATATATAGGCTACCTAGTGCTTACTACTTCCATTGATAAGCTAGATGGCTTCCCTCCAACACAGAAAGGCTTGGGGGGCTCAGAAGCTTACAAACAGCTCTGGACACAGCAAATATATATGTGGACTAGACTAGTTACAGGAAAGGGGGGAAACAAGCATAAATGCAGGCTTTTAAACCAGAAAACCAGAAGTTGAAAGATATGGAAATGGCCAATAAACTACAATTTCTGGGCCAGAAACCACTCTTGTGGTATATAGGCTACCTAGTGCTTACCACTCCCACTGATAAGCTAGAAGGCTTCCCTCCAACACAGAAAAGCTTTGGAGGATCAGAAGCTTACAAACAGTCCTGGATACAGCAACTCTGTATCTGGACTAGACAAGTTACAGGAAAGGCAGGAAACAAGCTTAGAATTTTTTTTGTAAGGTGGAAAGGGAGAAAGGAGAAAAAGAATATAATTCAATGTTAAGGACCTAAGAGGCTTGCCCTTCTTAAATGTTCTCTCTGTATTAGGTAGAATGACCTAGTGACACTAGACTGGGATAGACCTGGGAAATGGCTGAACAGATGGGACTGGTAGGAGTGTCTGAAGTCAAAATATGATCTCACTGTACTCGGTTGAGTGAGCACATGATATAGACCCAGGAGGAATGTTCAAACACAAATTTACAGGAGGGGCGGGCATTTCCAATGCCACCATGTTAATACCACAGCAAGAACAGGGAAAGAGGGTGGGAAGTGAACTTCAGAGAGACACAGACCACAATATTCAATGAAACAATTAAATAGAAAAATAAAATGCAGTACAATCTTTAACTGCAAGTTTGTACTTAACTCGGATAGTAATGCAGTTGGTTGTAGGTATATAGCAGAAAGCCAAACAACTCAGATATTGAGCAGTAATAAATTCAAAGATATGTGACTGACACTTATAAATACAGATAAACCCTCTAGGCTAAGAGTTTAACACTGAATATCAATAAAGTGGAACACAGTAGCCCCCACTTACTACAGAGAGAGAGAGAGAGAGAGAGAGAGAGAGAGAGCCCACAGTATTCTATGAAACAAATAAATAGAAAAATAAATAACTGCAGAGAGACACAGACCACAATATTCAATGAAACAATTAAATAGATATGACAATGACCCCAAGCATACATCCAAATCAACAAAACAATGGCTTCACCAGAAGAAAATTAAAGTCACAGCCCAGACCAAATCAAATAGAAAATCT